>NC_092157.1:36384892-36470507 GCF_045791955.1 Oncorhynchus clarkii lewisi
TCAATTAGCCTATTGGAGGTGTACCTGTGGATGTATTTCAAGGCCTACCTTCAAACTCAGTGCCTCTTTGCTTGACATCATGGGAAAATCAAAAGAAATCAGTCTCCCAAGGATGAAGTCTGGTTCATCCTTGGGAGCAATTTCCAAGCGCCTGAAGGTATCATGTTCATCTGCACAAACAAGAGTACGCAAGTATAAACACCATGGGACCACGCAGCCGTAATACTGCTCAGGAAGGAGACGCGTTCTGTCTCCTAGAGATGAACGTACTTTGGTGCGAAAAGTGCAAATCAATTCCAGAACAACAGCAAAGGACCTTGTGAAGATGCTGGAGGAAACTACTGTACTGTATCTATATCCACAGTAAATCGAGTCCCATATCAACACAACAAAGATCATACCTTTTTGGAGAAATGCCCTCTGGTCTGGTGAAACAAAAATAGAACTGTTTGGCCATAATGACCATCGTTATGTTTTGAGGAAAAAGGGGGATGCTTGCAAGCCGAAGAACACCATCCCAACCGTGAAGCACAGGGGTGGCAGCATCATGTTGTGGGGGTGCTTTGCCTCAAAAGGGACTGGTGCACTTCACAAAATAGATGGCATCATGAGAAGGAAAATTATGTGGATATATTGAAGCAACATCTCAAGACATCAGTCAGGAAGTTAAAACTTGGTTGCAAATGGGTCTCCCAAATGGACAATGACCCCAAGCATACTCCCAAAGTAGTGGGAAAATGGCTTAAAGACAACAAAGTCAAGGTATTGGAGTGGACATCACAAAGCCCTGACCTCAATCCTATGGAACATTTGTGGGCAGACCTGAAAAGGCGTATGCAAGCAAGGAGGCCCACAAACCTTACTCAGTTACACCAGCTCTGTCAGGAGGAATGGGCCAAAATTCACCCAACTTATTGTGGGAAGCTTGTGGAAGGCTACCCAAAACGTTTGACCCAAGTTAAACAATTTAAAGGCAATGCTACCAAATACTAATTGAGTGTATGTAAACGTCTGACCCACTGGGAATATGATGAAAGAAATAAAAGCTGAAATAAATCATTCTCTCTACTATTATTACTACTATTATTATTTCACATTCTTAAAATAAAGTGGTGATCCTAACTGACTTAAGACATTACATTTTTACTTACTTATTTTTACATAAAATTCCGACTTCAACTATATATAGTGTTTAAAAAAGAAATACAAATTAATAATAATATATATATATATATATATATATATATATATATATATACAGTGGGGCAAAATACTTATTTTCCACCATAATTTGCAAATAAATTCATAAAAAATCCTACAATGTGATTTTCTGGATTTTCCTCATTTTGTCTGTCATAGTTGAAGTGTACCGATGATGAAAATTACAGGCCTCTATCATCTTTTTAAGTGGGAGAACTTGCACAATTGGTGGCTGACTAAATACTTTTTTGCCCCACTGTACAATATATATATTTGGTGGCCCCACTGCAATTTTATTGGGGTTGCAACCCCAACTCTAAATACCACTGCTCTAGAGGGATACAGCTCACTCACAAGCATTGGTTTACAGAAAACTACATACTGTACATCTCAGTCAGTGCCCAGTTTGTGCCTAATCAGTGCCCATTAGTCTGTGCCCAGTGTCCACTACTGACCTCACACATCTGGAGTTGGAAGAGACGGCGTTCCTTCTCCATCTCCTCAGCGATCTCCGCGCCTGTTATCTCCGTGCGAATCATCCCATGCTGCTTGGCATGCTCCCTCTTTTCCTTCTCGATCTTTGTACTGAAATTAAACAGACAGACAGACAGACCGGCCGTGTTAGAGAAACCAGGCAGGCAGACAGACCAACAGACAGACAGACAGACAGACAGACAGACAGACAGACAGACAGACAGACAGACAGGCAGACAGACAGACAGACAGACCGACCGTGTTAGAGAAACCAGGCAGACCAACAGACAGACAGACAGACAGACAGACAGACAGACAGACAGACAGACAGACAGACAGACCGTGTTAGAGAAACCAGGCAGACCAACAGACAGACAGACAGACAGACAGACAGACAGACAGACAGACAGACAGACCGTGTTAGAGAAACCAGGCAGACCAACAGACAGTGTTTAAGTCCATGACAACTCTTTAAATCAGATGGAATTCTCCGGGAAGAAGTATAGTTTTCACAGGGTGGAACATTCCAGTTAAATGTTGCTCTGTGTGATATACAGTCCATCCGTTCTGACATTGTCATGACACCGTAAACAACTGTACGCAGACATAACCATATATAGTGCAAACCCCAGGTGTCCCAACACAGCTATGTACATCTACACTCGGGATCAATATTTTCCACAAAATCCACCAAGTTTCAATACCAGTAACATTTCATATTTATCTTGTGAATCCTGGGAAATTTAGCAAAAATCAGAAGTCTCCATTTAAATTGTTTAAAACCAAGATATGGTCACTATTCCAGAGTTCTCTCCAAATAAGAGGGGTACTGCACCACCTTGTCGGCTTGGCTGCGCCACAATGTAAAGATTTCAGAGCAAGTAAAACTGATATTTAGTCATGATAGAGTAACTATCTTGATCGCCAATGACGGTGTGAATTTGCGAAACAGGGCGTCCATAAAATCGGAGTGTTTTCACATTCCTCAATTCAGTGCAGTTCGGCAGTAGGCTATCTCGACACAGAACGCGCTCAGGATGCACCCCGAGTATAGCGTTGTCGAATCAGACAAACTTTGTCACGGCAGTTAAACGACCAAAATATATATATATTTAAACTTTATTTAACCAGGTAGGCTAGTTGAGAACAAGTTCTCATTTACAACTGCAACCTGGCCAAGATAAAGCATAGCAATTTGACACATACAACAACACAGAGTTACACATGGAATAAACAAATAACACTGTCAATAATACAGTAGGGAGAAAAAAAAAGGAGAAAAAAAGTTAACGGTATCTTAACAAGAACAGACTCTGTTTAAAAAAATATCCTCTATCTACTCTCATACCATTTGATGATCACACATTCTCTACCGATGCTCTCACATGGGAACCAAGTAGGCCTACAGCGCAGAGAAGCGGGGGAAATGTTATAGAGGCGGTATTTTGGCATGCATGGGCGAGAGACATGCTTTGATAATGCATTGCAACATATGGATTACGGAATAAAGTTACAAATGTTCATGCAAAACAGGAGTCAGGATTTGGGGTTTCAGTGGGATTGATACTTGATAGGAAAATAACCTAGCCTCTAGGGCAGGATGTGTGACCGTCTAAAGACTCACAGTGACAGCTCAAAGAGGCACACGTTATTTTATAGGCTATACTGCAGGGGTTTCCAATAGGGTTTATTAACTGCATTCTGGTCGCATGTGCAGCCCGTCGGTGTCAATTATGCGTGTGCTTTGAATGAATGTCGACTTCGTGTGAAGTAAATATGCTAGGCTAAAGGCTACCACGCGACAACCTTTTTTGGATTATGTGCTATTTAATTTTTTTATCTGCTTCCCTGCTTCCCTCCATGTTTTGTATGTTGTGGAATTGCATTAGTGCGACATTGGGGGATTTTTTTTGTTTATTTCCCGGGTCTTGTCATTAAATTCTTTCGGGAAATGTGAAGAGTATTCCCTCTCCGGGATCCCGTTTACCAATGTTAATCCCTAATGTAGACATTTATTATTAACACACTTACAACTTAGCTTCATAATCCTTCCAGGCTTTGTCAAAGGGCTTCTTTATGTCCTGAAAGAAATAGGACAGAGTATGAGTAAACAGCAGTAATGAGGTCAATCTGGAATCCCACAATGCAGTGCTAACTCTCTCTCCAACACAGGCCGACACCGCCACTGCAGCCAAGGAGCCAAGGCCTCATCCTCACAATTTATGTTTTGGAAACCCACTACCACGCCATGTTTCCAAACCTCACGGGTTCATGACCCCTTTATTCGTGGCGCTCGCCTTCAGGCACAACACAGGGACACTGTTTACGCAAAGATTTACAGTGTGATCTTTTAAACAGTCAGGCCCACTAGTCCCCCCCCCCCCCTTCCCCCTTCTCCACCTCTCTCTCTTTCTCTCTCTCAAATGCAAGCACACTCTCACACACACCCACTCTGTCTCTCTAAAACACACACGCACAAGCACGGGCACACGCACCACACTAGGGCTGGGAATTGCCAGGGACCTCATGATGAGTTATTATCATGATTCTTAGATGCCGATACGGTATGTATTGCGATTAACACAATTCGATATGTGTTGAGATTCAATAATGTGATTCAATACTGTGATTTTACTGCGATTCCATGTTCCAAACATATATCTCACCATATACATTGAGTGTACTAAACATTAGGAGCTCCTTCTTAATATTGAGTTGACCTCACAACAGCCTCAATTTGTCGGGCATGGACTCAATATGTTGAAAGTGTTCCACAGGGATGCTGGCCCATGTTGACTCCAATGCTTCCAACAGTTGTGTCAAATTGGCTGGATGTCCACGGAAAACGGTTGAGTGTGAAAAACCCAGCAGCGTTGCAGTTCTTCAGCAGCTTTGCAGTTCTTGACACAAACCGGTGCGCCTGGCACCTACTAACATATCCAGTTCAAAGACACTTAAATATTTTTGTTTGAGCCTCTGAACAATCCATGTCTCAATTGCCTCGAGGCTTAAAAATCCATCTTTAACCTGTCTCCTCCCCTTCATCTACACTGATTGAAGTGGATTTAACAAGTGACATCAGTAAGGGACCATAGCTTTCACCTGGATTCACCTGGTCAGTCTATGTCATGGAAAGAGCAGGTGTTCTTAATGTTATGTATGCTCAGTGTATGTCTGTGACAAGAGAGTCATGATCAGTCATCGAAATAAAAAAGTGCTGAAAACAAGTTGGCTCACTATTTAAAAAGAAGATGAAGAAGAACAAGCTATGATGCAGGAACAGCCACTACTAACATACACATGAATCGACAGAGCTGCTAAGTGGGCTCTACTGAGTGGCCTCCAGCGCTAGGTCCTCCCCTAGGCGGTAAGGCAGAGAAAGAGAGCGGGAGTGAGGGAGAGAGCAAGGAAAGGAGGGTCTTTATTGTAAATCTTACCCCTTTCACGCCTTTCAGGTCCCCCTTCAACAGCGAGTCCAGGGTGAACATCACATTATGGCTCAGGCTCTGGAGCTGGAGAGAGAGGGAGGGAGAAGGAGAGAGAGAGAGAGAGAGAGAGAGAGAAATAAGGATGACAAATATAAATTCTATTTGGACACAGTTCTATTAGAACACACCAAAAACAACACATATCTAGGACTAAATATCAGCAACACAGGTAGCTTTCACATGGCTGTGAATGAGCTGAAAGACAAAGCAAGAAGAGCATTCTATGCCATTAAAAGGAATATCAAAATCGAAATTCCAATTAGAATCTGGCTCAACATTTTTCAATCAGTTATAGAACCAATTGCTCTATATGGCAGTGAAGTATGTGGTCCAATCTCTAATAATGAATTTACCAAATGGGACAAGCATCCAATCGAAATACTGCATGCAGAGTTTTGCAAGACTCTATTGCAAGTGCAAAGAAAAACTCCAAATAACGCATGTAGAGCAGAATTGGGACAATACCCCCTCCTCATTCAAATAGAAAAAAGAGCCATCAAATTTTACAACCATCTAAAAACAAGTGACCCCAAAACATTCCATCACACAGCTCTACAATGTCAAGAGATGAAAAAAGAGAAGAGTCCCCTCAGCCAGCTGGTTCTAAGGCTCATTTCACCAACTCAAACCAACCCCATAGAGCCTCAGGACAGCACTCAGCCAGCTGGTTCTAAGGCTCATTTCACCAACTCAAACCAACCAAATAGAGCCTCAGGACATCACTCAGAAAATCTGGCCCAACCAAATCATCCCAAAACAAAAATAAAAATATATCACCTATTGGAAAGACACCACAAAAAATCAAAGTAAACTTCAATGCTATTTGGCTCTAAACAGACAGTACATGGTGGCAGACTATCTGACCAATGTGACTGATAGAAAACTAAGGAAAACATTGACTAGGTACAGACTCAGTGAGCACAGTCTGACTATAGAGACCGGTCGTCACAGACAAACCTGGCTGCCCAGAGAGGACAGGCTGTACTCACTCTGCTCCAGGGGAGAGGTACAGACAAAGCTGTATTTCCTATTACACTGTGACAAATACTCAGACCTAAGATAATATTTATTTCCCAAAATTATAATTAAATACAAAGAATTTGAAACAATAAAATAATTATTGGGTGAAAAGCCAAAATGTGCAGTTTTGGCAGCCAAATACAGTATGTATTCCTCCTGCCACAACCTGCGGGACAGCCAGTGAAAAGTGCAAAGTAATGTCGATAATATTTCCCATCTTGTTTTGTTTTGTCTTTCATACCATGTCATGTGTCTTCTCAGTCATGTTGACACTGGTCCACTACCAGTGCTTTAATGAATTGTTGTTCTCATTAATATTGTTGTTGTAGTTGTTGTTAATGGTAATCCCATGTCCACAATACTATTATTGCTGTTGGTCCCACCATTTATTTATATAAATATACATATATATTCTATATAAATATATATTTGTATTTTATTTTTATTTTTCGATATGTATACTTTGACAATGTAAGTAATAATGAACTTGCCATGTCAATAAAGTCAATTGAATTGAATTGAATTGAATTGAGAGAGAGAGAGAGAGAGAGAGAGAGAGAGAGAGAGCGAGAGAGACAGAGACACAGAGAGAGAGAGACAGAGACACAGAGAGAGAGAGAGAGAGAGAGAGAGAGAGAGAGAGGGGGAGAGAGAGACAGAGAGAGAGAGAGAGAGAGAGAGAGAGAAAACGGTTAAGATGAGAAAGAGAAAGAGAGAGCGAGAGAGAGGGAAAGAGAGGGGGAGCGAGAGCGAAAGAGAGAGAGAGAGAGAGAGGGAGAGAGAGAGAGTGAAAGAGAGAGAGAGAGAGAGAGAGCGAAAGAGAGAGAGAGAGAGAGCGAGAGAGCGAGAGAGAGGGAGAGAGAGCGAAAGAGAGAGAGAGAGAGAGAGAGAGAGAGAGAGAGAGAGAGAGAGAGAAAAGGGTTAGGATGAGAAAGAGAAAGAGAAAGAGAAAGAGAGAGAGAGTTGTTCAGTAACTCGGTCACCAGGGCAAGAGTCAGGCATCTACTCTTTCAGCTTTCATCTGGAGTACATCAACAAATACTTGTGACGGCCCGAAGAAACCTTGACAGTATTATCTTCAGTCTAGGGGTGAACTCAATCTTGGCTATTTAGGAACCAGCAAAAACATTTTAGACTCTTAAAAAGTGGGCTAAGCTATTTAGGAATCAGCAAACACAATTTGACTACCATTTGCTTACAGCGCTGTAACCACATTGATCAATGCAGGTCAATATTCCTGAGCATTTATTCCATTTAGAACTGTGATGGTCAGTGCCAAGTCCCTTCCGGTCCGGGAAACAAACAACACTTAATGGCCACTAATGTGTTGCTTAAGTGCCTCCGTTGCAAAGACCCAATGTCTAAATCAATCACCTACTTATTGACTGCTGCTCTACAATTAGAGCTGGCCATGGTCTGTCTCCAGCATCCCAAATGACACCCAGTATCCTATATAGTGCACTACTTTTGACCAGAGCTTTATGGGGGTTCTAAGGGCCCTGGTCAAAAGCAGTGCACTATAAAGGGAATTGATTGCCATTTGGGGTGTCACTTTATGGAGTGGATGGATACTACTTAGCCTGGCCTGAAACCTGGGCTCAACCCCACTACTCACTACTCACCAACAGGGTGGTCTCCTTCCTCTCACTCTGTTCTCCAGAGAGAGGCCCCTTATTTATGGATGGTAAATACCACAAACTAGTGTCAGCATATGAAGAGTTTACCCCATACATAGAGAAGAGAGAGAGAGAGAGAGAGAGAGAGAGAGAGAGAGAGAGAGAGAGAGAGAGAGAGAGAGAGAGAGAGAGAGGGGGAAAGAGAGAGAGAGAGAGAGAGAGATAGAGAGAGAGAGAGAGAGAGAGAGAGAGCAAAATGTCCGCCAGAATAATAGCAACAATGGTGATGTATTAATCTATGACAGGTTCATGTGAGGGGGTTATCAACATCAATACTTTTACCAATAGTAGTACACACTGACACCAGCCCTTGGGGAGCACTTATCAAAAGGATATATTCAATAAACACTCAAATGACAACTACAGTGCATTCGTAAAGTATTCAGACCTCTTTACTTTTCCCACATTTTGTTACGTTACGGTCTTATTCCAAAATTGATTAAATACTTTTTTCCCCCTCATCAATCTACACACAATACCCCATAATGACAAAGCAAAAAACATTTTTTTAAACATTCTGCAGATCCTCTCAAGCTCTGTCAGGTTGGGGATGGGGAGCATTGCTGCACAGATATTTCCAGGTTTCTCCAGAGATGTTCGACTGGGTTCAAGTCCGGGCTTTGGCAGGGCCACTCAAGGACCTGTCCCGAAGCCACTCCTGCATTGTCTTGGCTGTGTGCTTAGGGTCATTGTTCCTGTTGGAAGTTGAACTTTCACCCCAGTCTGAGGTCCTGAACGCTCTGAAGCAGGTATTCATCAAGGATCTCTCTGTACTTTGCTCCATTCATCTTTCCATCGATCCTGACTAGTCTCCCAGTCCCTTCCGCATTCAGACCTAAGAGTTCAATCTTGGTTTCATCAGACCAGAGAATCTTGTTTCTCATGGTCTGAGAATCTTTAGGTGACTTTTGGCAAACTCCAAGCGGGCTGTCATGTGCCTTTTACTGAGGAGAGGCTTCCATCTGGCCACATTACCATAAAGGCCTGATTGGTAGAGTTCTGCAGAGATTGTTGTCCTTCTGGAAGGTTCTCCCATCTCCACAGAGGAAATCTCACCTCTCTGAGGCTCTTCTCCCCCGACTTCTCAGTTTGGTCGGGCGGCCAGCTCTTGGAAGATTCCTGGTGGTTCCAAACTTCTTCCATTTAAGAATGATAGAGGTCACTGTGTTCTTGGGGACCTTCAATGCTGCAGACATTTTTCGGTACCCTTCCCCAGATCTGTGCCTCGACACAATCCTGTCTCGGAGCTCTACGGACAATTCCTTCGACCTCATGGCTTGGTTTTTGCTCTGACATGCACTGTCAAATGGGGGACCTTATATAGACATGTGTGTGCCTTTCCAAATCATGTCCAATCATTTGAATTGACCACAGGTGGACTCCAATCAATTTGTAGAAACATCTCAAGGATGATCAATGGAAACCGGAATCACTTGAGCTCAATGTCGAGTCTAATAGCAAAAGGTCTGAATGCTTATGTAAATAAGGTATTTCAGTTTTTAATTTTTAATACATTTGCAAAAATGTCAAAAACCTGTTATCACTTTGTCATTATGGGGTATTGTGTGTAGATTGATGATTTCCTTTTTTTTTATTTAATCCATTTTAGAAAAATGCTGTAACGTAACAAAATGTGGTTAATGTCAAGGGGTCTGAATACTTTCTGAAGGCACTGTATGTCTGAATATAGATCAGTGGGCATCTGTGCTTGGTTATGAATGTGGGTAGCCTTCTAAGTAAATAAAGGTGAAATAAAAAATAAATAAATAAAAAGTGAGCGATGCAAGAATTCAGTATCTAACTACGTATGTGAGACCGACACAGACCACACACAGACACTAAATGCTTGATACACAAGAATGTATAAATGCAAATGTACGTCTTAGAAATATCTCATGCACAGAAGTGTGCCTGTGTAATAACGTGAGAGACAGAGAGAGAGGAAGGGATACAGAGGAATATGTCTCCACTTAGCATCGATATAAGGAATGTCAAGAGATGCTTGTCATTTCACCACCGTTACAGGCAACATGTATACATACCACCTCCCCAGGCAGAGCCAACAGGTGGCTGATTTAGGAGGGTTCCAGGGGAGCTCTCACACACACACACACACACACACACACACACATACACACACACACACACACACACACACACACACACACACACACACACACACACACACACACACACACCGATACACACGCATGCACGCACACACACACACACACACACACACAATGAAACACACGCATGCACGCACACACACATAAACACACACATAGTCTCTCTCACACACACAGCCTCTCTCTGAAACACACTCACATTAACATCCACGTACACTAATATCACTGCCAGCCACACAGGTGGAGAGCTTCTTCTTCCAACAACAATCACTCACACACACAAGATTCCAAATAAATATCAGGGGAAATCTATAGCAGTAACCTATATTGAGGTGATTGTGATGACGGTTTTGTCAGGGTGGTCTTTTGCAACAACAACAGAAATTGCTTGATAATAGCTTGGAATATTCAGGGGAACTATTGCAGCCGCCTCTAATGAAGACATACAGTAGAAGTCAGAAGTTTACATACACCTTAGCCAAATACATTTAAACTCAGTTTTTCACAATTCCTCACATTTAATCCAAGTAAAAATTAACTGTCTGTTGTCAGTTAAGATCAGCACTTTATTTTAAGAATGTGAAATGTCAGAATAATAGAAGAGAGAATGATATATTTCAGCTTTTATTTCTTTCACCACAGTGGGTCAGAAGATTACATACACTCAATTAGTATTTGGTAGCATTGCCTTTAAATTGTTTAACTTGGGTCAAATGTTTCAGGTAGCCTTCCACAAGCTTCTCACAATAAGTTGATTTTGGCCCCTTCCTCCTGACAGAGCTGGTGAAACTGAGTCAGGTTTGTAAGGCCTCCTTGCTCGCACAGGCTTTTTCAGGTCTGCCCACAAATGTTCTATAGGATTGAGGTCAGGGCTTTGTGATGGCCAATCCAATACCTTGACTTTGTTGTCCTTAAGCCATTTTGCCACAACTTTGGAAGTATGCTTTGGGCCATTGTCCCAAGCTTTAACTTCCTGACTGATGTCTTGAGATGTTGCTTCAATATATCTACATAATGTTCCTGCCTCATGATGCCATCTATTTTGTGAAGTGCACCAGTCCCTCCTGCAGCAAAGCACCCCCACAACATGATGCTGCCACCCCCGTCCTTCACGGTTGGGATGGTGTTCTTCAGCTTGCAAGCATCCCCCTTTTTCCTCCAAACATAACGATGGTCATTATGGCCAAACAGTTCTATTTAAGTTTCATCAGACCAGAGGGCATTTCTCCAAAAGGTACGATCTTTGTCCCCATGTGCAGTTGCAAACCGTAGTCTGGCTTTTTCATGGCAGTTTTGGAGCAGCGGGTTCTTCCTTGCTGAGCGGCCTTTCAGGTTATGTCGATGTGGGACTCGTTTTACTGTGCATGTAGTACTTTTGTACCTGTTTCCTCCAGCATCTTCAGAAGGTCCTTTGCTGTTGTTCTGGGATTGATTTGCACTTCTTGCACCAAAGTACGTTCACCTCTATGAGACAGAACCCGTTTCCTTCCTGAGCGGTATGACGGTTGCGTGGTCCCATGGTGTTTATACTTGCGTACTCTTGTTTGATGAACAGATGAACATGGTACATTCAGGCGTTTGGAAATTGCTCCCAAGGATGAACCAGAATTGTGGAGAGTTAAAAAAAAAATCTGATGTCTTGACTGATTTCTTTTGATGTCAAGCAAAGAGGCAGTGAGTTTGAAGGTAGGCCTTGAAATACTTCCACAGGTACACCTCCAATTGACTCAAATGATGTAAATTAGCCTATCAGAAGCTTTTAAAGCCATGACATCATTTTCTGGAATTTTTAAAGATGTTTTCTAAGGCACAGTCAATTTAGTGTATGTAAACTTCTAACCCACTGGAATTGTGATACAGTGAATTATAAGTGAAATAATCTGTCTGTAAACAATTGTTGGAAAAATTACTTGTGTTATTGCACGAAGTAGATGTCGTAACCAACTTGCCAAAACTATAGTTTGTGAATAAGAAATTTGTGGAGTGGTTGAAAAAAAAGTTTTAATGACTCCAATTGAAGTGTATGTGTAGTGTATGTAAACTTCAACTGTACATGCTTGGTCGTTCGTGCGTTATTGTTGTCACGATACCAGAATTTTGACTTCGACACAGATACCAAATCTTGAACAATATGTTGAAAAATGGTAGAACAACTGAAATAACAAATAGAATAACTTCTATTCTATATTCAATTTTTTATTCTTTATAAAACCATATCTTGAATATCTACAATTTGCCTTATGCGAAACCATATCTGAGACTCTTAGTTTAGATGTAATTTTATAGTTTCATCTAAAATGTGTAGATTTGTTAATTGATACATATCAGGGTTAATTTGCTCATCTATGGCCATAATATTGGGTCAAATTACATTCATTAGACCTATGATTCACTATTCATTACAGCTAAATAATTTAAGGTGTTAAATTAATAATGTTGTTCCAAAACGACATAAAAAAACCTTTGAAGCTCATTTCATTGAAATACAATATATTTTACACAGCCTACTACGATTCCCAGAGTGCATTTCAAGTCCCAGGGTGCAACGCTCCACCCAGGGCTGGGTCAAAGATTTTAATAACTATCCCTGGGGTGTCACCAGTTACCACAGCCACAAATTCAAAATGAAACCAAAAATGTGCTTTTTGGTTTTCATTTAAGGTTAAGGTTAGGCATAAATTTAGCAGTGTGCTTGAGGTTAGGTTTAGGTTTCAAATCAGATTGTAATAGCCCACCCAATTTATTTACCTCATCCCCACACTGTTTTTATTTATGTACTTTTCTGCTCTTTTGCACACCAGTATCTCTACCTGCGCATGACCATCTGATCATTTATCACTCCAGTGTTAATCTGCTAAATTGTAATTATTCACCTACCTCCTCATGCCTTTTGCACACAATGTATATAGACTCTTTTTTTCTTTTTTTCTACTGTGTTATTGACTTGTTTATTGTTTATTCCATGTGTAACTAACTCTGTGTTGTTGTCTGTTCACACTGCTATGCTTTATCTTGGCCAGGTCGCAGTTGTAAATGAGAACTTGTTCTCAACTAGCCTACCTGGTTAAATAAAGGTGAAATAAAAATAAAAAAATACATTTAAAAAAGAAGATACATTGTAGAAATTATGACTTTGTGGCTGCAGTAACTAGTGATGACCCAAGGGCTGGCTGGGCTGCTGCTAGTAGTCTAAAAAGTAGTCTAAAGAAATATATGCAAAGTAGTCTAAATATATTGCAGTCATAGCTAAGTTATGAGTTCATTTTGCATTACTTTCGGGTTGTAATCATATTATAATGCTCACATGAATGTCATGCTGAATATACTGTATGCTCATGCCATTGTTACAAAAACATTATTCGAATTTAGTTGCTAGAAGAATAACGTTAGGCTACAATGCAAATGTCATGTGTAAAATAATTTTTTATGTTATTTATGGAAGTAAATCTCCTTTGCACTGCACACTGCTTTGTAACACCTTTTGCATAGTTGTGTCAGTGGGCTGGCCCTCATCATCTGCTCTGTAAGCAAAGTATTCCAAAGTTTGCTTCTGGAGACAGTTTTGTCAACAAGCTGCAGGTGTGGAGGTATGATGTTTTGGTTTGAAAAATCCATGCTGTCTGCATATTCTCTCTCTCGCTTGCTTCTAAAAAGTGGCGTGCTTTGTGTCAGTGTAGCCTGGCTAGCTTACTACTTATTGCCCTCTTGAAAAGATTCAGACAAAATACTAGACAGACTCAATCCTCTCAATCCATATCAGATGTGCGACACATTTGACAGAAGTACTGAAAGTAAACACAGATTCTGAACCTCTCCCTGTCTCTCATGATCTAGTAAAAGTTTCAGTATAACGTAGAGCACTATCATGTGTACGCACACACACACGCACAGACACACACACAGGTGTTCATTTGTAATTTGACCAGTTTCTCACAGCAGGAAAATAATTCTGCAGAAACAGGAAATGTGAATTATTGTGTTGATTATAAATTCATATACATTTTCGTAGTGGTTGACACATTTTTAGATAAATCTGACTTTATTTTTTTGTTCGAATTTACCCCTTTTTCGTGGTATCCAATTGTTAGTAGTTACTATCTTGTCTCCTCGCTACAACTCCCGTACGGGCTCGGGAGAGACGAAAGTCGAAAGCCATGCGTCCTCCGAAACACAACCCAACCAAGCCGCACTGCTTCTTAACACAGCGCGCATCCAACCCAACCAGCCGCACCAATGTGTCAGAGGAAGCACCTGGCGACCTGGTTAGCATGCACTGCACCTGGCCCGCCACAGGAGTCGCTAGTGTGCGATGTGACAAGGATATCCCTACCGGCCAAACCCTCCCTAACCCGGACGACGTTAGGCCAATTTTGCGTCGCCCCACGGACCTCCTGGTCGCGGCCGGCTGCGACAGAGCCTGGGCTCGAACCCAGAGTCTCTGGTGGCACAGCTAGCGCTGCGATGCAGTGCCCTAGACCGCTGTGCACCCGGGAGGCCCTTAAATCTGTCATTTTAAAGTGGAAATTACAAACTTCAGAAGCCTTTTTAAACCTCGAATACACTTCCTTGCTGCGCAGGAAAATTATCTGAGACAACAGAGTGATCCAATTAAGATATGACATCTGTACCCAAGTCAAGTCCATCCCAAGATGGGAAACCCTCATGTGAAGGTGTTCGCTCTGTCACCTCTTTGTCAATTAAATGGTGGACATTCTGAGCATTACCAGCCATGAGTAACTGAACTGGAAAAAAGTCCTGTGTGTCTCACCAGGTTCTTGAGCAGGGTCGACAGCTCCTTGGTCAGGGTGGAGAACTTGACGAATGCTGTTCCCAGGTCAGGGTTGTCTCTGCTGATGAAATTGCTGCCAAACTTATCTAGAGCCTGGGCATAGTTCTCCTCATTCTGGACATGGTCTGGGAGAGAGAGAGACAGAGGGAGACAACCAAGGTTAACATTTGTTTGAATTTGAAATAATGATAACAAGGGTAGTGTTGCTAGGCTTTGAGTCCCAAATTGCACCCTATTCCCTATATAAAGCACAACTTCAGTAGTGCAGTATATAGAAGGGTCCATAGGGCTCTGGTCAAAGTAGTGTATAGGGAATATGGTGCCATTTAGGACACAGCCAGGGACAGGTGATTGTGATCCAAGCATGGAAAGGGTGACATTTGCCATTGAATTATCTGGTTACAAATGCAACAGCTTAGTGTGGTTTCTAATCATTTTTACAACTTAAATCAGATGGTATTTCTGTAAAGCTCAGTATAAAGGGGTAGATCTTGCTAACTGGGTGTGGGTGAATGGGTTGAAGAGGAGCATTGGTAGACTGCCATTTCATTAGGAAAAATGATTGGTGCATGATGCAATGCGGGTAGTCTCCCATTCATTGTTATAGGAGTACAGCCCCACCAGGATCTGTCACAAATTTCTATCAGCATGTTAATGTGCAACCAGAGGAAAAAGAACTCTGGACCACCTTTACTCCACACACAGAGACCATACAAAGCTCTCCCTTGCCCTCCATTTGGCAAATCTGACAATAATTCTATCCTCCTGATTCCTGCTTACAAGCAAAAATGAAAGCAGGAAGCACCAGTGACTAGATCAATAAAAAAGTAGTCAGAGGAAGCAGATGCTAAACTACAGGACTGTTTTGCTTGCACTGGCTGGAATATGTTCCGGGATTCCTCCCATGGCATTGAGGAGTACACCACATCAGTCATTGGCTTCATCAATAAGTGCATTGATGGCGTCGTCCCGACAGTGACCGTACGAACATAACCCAACCAGAAGCCATGGATTACAGGCAGCATCCGCACTGAGTTAAAGGCTAGAGCTGCCGCTTTCAAGGAGCAGGACTCTAACCCTGAAGCTTATAAGAAATCCCCATATGCCCTCCGACGAACCATCAAACAGGCAAAGCATCCATACAAGACTAAGATCGAATTGTACTATACCGGCTCTGACGTACTACACAGCCGAGAGCTGCCCAGTGACACGAGTCTACCAGACGAGCTAAACTACTTCTATGCTTGCTACGAGTACTCCAAGCATGCACTGACCAACTAGCAAGTGACTTCATTGACATTCTGAACCTCTCCCTGTCCGACTCTGTATTACCAACATGTTCTAAGCAGACCACCATAGTCCTTGTGCCCAAGAACACTATGTTAACCTGCCTAAACGACTACCAACCCATGGCACTCACGTCTGTAGCCATGAATTGCTTTGAAAGGCTGGGCATGGCTCACATCAACACCATCCTCCCAGAAACCCTAGACCCACTCCAATTTGCATACCGCCCCAACAGATCCACAGATGATGCAATCTCTATGGCACTCCACACTCCCTTTCACACCTGGACAAAAGGAACACCTATGTGAGAGTGCTGTTCATTGACTACAGCTCAGCGTTCAACACCATAGTGCCCTCAAAGCTCATCAATAAGATAAGGACCCTGGGACTAAACACCTCCCTTTGCAAATGGATCCTGGACTTTCTGACAGACCGCCCCCAGGTGGTAAGGGTAGGTAAAAACACATCCGCCACGCTGATCCTCAACACAGGGGCCCCTCATGGGTACGTACTCAGTCCTCTCCTGTACTCCCTGTTCACTCATGACTGCACGGCCAGGCACAACTCCAACACCATCATTCAATTTGCTAATGACACAACAGATCACCGACAACGATGAGACAGCCTATAGGGAGGAGGTCAGAGACCTGGCCATGTGGTGCCAGGACAACAACCTCTCCTTCAATGTGATCAAAACAAAGGAGATGATTGTGGACTACAGGAAAAAGAGGACCGAGCACGCCCCCATTCTCATCGACTGGGCTACAGTGGAGCAGGTTGAGAGCTTCAAGTTCCTTGGTGTCCACATCACCAACAAACTAACATGGTCCAAGCACACCAAGACAGTCGTGAAGAGGGCACGACAAAACCTAATCTCCCTCAGGAAACTGAAAAGATTTGGCATGGGTCCTCAGATCCTCAAAAGTTTCTACAGCTGCACCATCGAGAGCATGGGGTTGTATAACTGACTGGTATGGCAACTGCTCGGTCTCCGACAGCAAGGCACTACAGAGGGTAGTGCAAACGGCTTAGTACATCACTGGGGCCAAGCTTCCTGCCATCCAGGACCTCTATACCAGGCGGTGCCAGAGGAAGGCCCTAAAAATTGCCAAAGACTCCAGCCACCCGAGTCATAGACTGCTCTCCCTGCTACCGCAGGGAATGCGGTACCGGAGTGCCAAGTCTAAGACTCCTGAACATCTAGTCAGATGGCTACTCAGACTATTTGCAGGGCTGTATATGGAATTGTATATGGGATTGAACTGTATCCAAAATCAGACAGGATACCTGAGCGGGGCCAGGTCAGAAAGGGTCTAGAAACCCCCTCTTCAAGGCACTAACAACCTAAAACTGACTATGTGGAGAAAAGGTTGAAACGCTGAAATATTTCGTTTCATAAGAGGGCATAATTACTCACCCAGAAAAGTCTATATAGAGATCATCCCTTTTCAATGTCTTCCACAAGCGCAACCCTCTTGTTAATGAGCCTAGAAAACTGACAAGAGAGCTTTCTCTCACCTTGGCCTGAGCTGTAGATGGCCTTGACTGATTTCTTCACCTTCTGCAGCGCAGTCCTGTCCTGATCCAAAGCCTGTAAACACAGAACGAGAGAGAGAGAAAGGGAGAGAGAGGATTGTTAAGGATTTACAATAGCATCACAGACTGAACTTTGTAACCAAAACACAACACAATTGTTATACAATAAATTATAGTCATTTCAGAGAATGAAGCTAACCCTGAACACTATGAGATTTTTACAGTGCTGGCATTGAAACTGGCATAACAATTTATCAAATGCTCAAAAAGCACCACATGACCTGAAATATGACTTATCAACATTCCAAATAAAATTCCAAACTGTTTGTTATATAAGGGTTCCATACAGTAGCATCATTAGGACAGTAGTGCCCGAGGTAGAGCAGCTGTGTCTTATAATGCCTCTCTTCTCCATGCTTCTCTGTTTCGCAAAGAGCAAGACCATGGCCCTTCTTGCTATTCTACTAGTTCTGCTATTCCGTTGGTGTTTTAAAAATATATACATCTCACAAAGCTGAGATAGGATTGAAAACACACTAGGGCTGTCCCCAACTAAGATAAATATTGGTCGACAAAGAGTCGTCTGCTCTTTCGACCAATTGATTGGTCGTATTTTTAACGTGTATATTTCCATATATAGACACATGCTATGTGTTTTAATCAAATCAACTACAGTGCCTTGCGAAAGTATTCGGCCCCCTTGAACTTTGCGACCTTTTGCCACATTTCAGGCTTCAAACATAAAGATATAAAACTGTATTTTTTTGTGAAGAATCAACAACAATCAACACAATCATGAAGTGGAACGACATTTATTGGATATTTCAAACTTTTTTAACAAATCAAAAACTGAAAAATTGGGCGTGCAAAATTATTCAGCCCCTTTACTTTCAGTGCAGCAAACTCTCTCCAGAAGTTCAGTGAGGATCTCTGAATGATCCAATGTTGACCTAAATGACTAATGATGATAAATACAATCCACCTGTGTGTAATCAAGTCTCTGTATAAATGCACCTGCACTGTGATAGTCTCAGAGGTCCGTTAAAAGCGCAGAGAGCATCATGAAGAACAAGGAACACACCAGGCAGGTCCGAGATACTGTTGTGAAGAAGTTTAAAGACGGATTTGGATACAAAAAGATTTCCCAAGCTTTAAACATCCCAAGGAGCACTGTGCAAGCGATAATATTGAAATGGAAGGAGTATCAGACCACTGCAAATCTACCAAGACCTGGCCGTCCCTCTAAACTTTCAGCTCATACAAGGAGAAGACTGATCAGAGATGCAGCCAAGAGGCCCATGATCACTCTGGATGAACTGCAGAGATCTACAGCTGAGGTGGGAGACTCTGTCCATAGGACAACAATCAGTATATTGCACAAATCTGGCCTTTATGGAAGAGTGGCAAGAAGAAAGCCATTTCTTAAAGATATCCATAAAAAGTGTTGTTTAAAGTTTGCCACAAGCCACCTGGGAGACACACCAAACATGTGGAAGAAGGTGCTCTGGTCAGATGAAACCAAAATTGAACTTTTTGGCAACAATGCAAAACGTTATGTTTGGCGTAAAAGCAACACAGCTGAACACACCATCCCCACTGTCAAACATGGTGGTGGCAGCATCATGGTTTGGGCCTGCTTTTCTTCAGCAGGGACAGGGAAGATGGTTAAAATTGATGGGAAGATGGATGGAGCCAAATACAGGACCATTCTGGAAGAAACCTGATGGAGTCTGCAAAAGACCTGAGACTGGGACAGAGATTTATCTTCCAACAAGACAATGATCCAAAACATAAAGCAAAATCTACAATGGAATGGTTCAAAAATAAACATATCCAGGTGTTAGAATGGCCAAGTCAAAGTCCAGACCTGAATCCAATCGAGAATCTGTGGAAAGAACTGAAAACTGCTGTTCACAAATGCTCTCCATCCAACCTCACTGAGCTCGAGCTGTTTTGCAAGGAGGAATGGGAAAAAATTTTAGTCTCTCGATGTGCAAAACTGATAGAGACATACCCCAAGCGACTTACAGCTGTAATCGCAGCAAAAGGTGGCGCTACATAGTATTAACTTAAGGGGGCTGAATAATTTTGCACGGCCAATTTTTCAGTTTTTGATTTGTTAAAAAAGTTTGAAATATCCAATAAATGTCGTTCCACTTCATGATTGTGTCCCACTTGTTGTTGATTCTTCACAAAAAAATACAGTTTTATATCTTTATGTTTGAAGCCTGAAATGTGGCAAAAGGTCGCAAAGTTCAAGGGGGCCGAATACTTTCGCAAGGCACTGTATAGGCACTGCACTTGTCTGATGCTTTAAGCAAACTTTTTGATGAAATAATTAAGACACAAATAACTATTCCGACTGCAATTGATTTGATTGTGCCGGACCTGGCTCAGATTTGCTGCGCTGTGTTAAAAAAAAGACAGCGATTGACTGTCTGACTAGCATCTGTTGTCTCTCTCTCCTCCCTGCAGCAGTGACCACCACAGAACATCAGCAGTGTATCGTGCTGTCCGTGTTGCTGAAACTGCAACATAATTACAGCCATTTCTGATTGAAAAGTTGTTACCGAAATTTGTATAGGAAAAACATTCTCTAATTTTCTCTAATTCCCTTTGCTCTCTTTACGTGACAATAAGGCCTGACCTATAGCATATCATAATCACATGAATAAATTGGTTTATAACAAACTCTGAACACCGTAACACATGTGACAGCAAAATGGATGCAGAGGACGAACAAATAAACTGGAAACGGGGGAATGTTTACTGGTTGCCCAGGAGGTAAAGGGGAAGTCAGATGTGTGGAATACATTTAACTAGTTGTGGGGAAATACTGGAGAAGAAGAAAAATAAGGTATGAAGCCAGCGCTGCATGCATATTATGTGTACCAAACAGGTGCTGTTAGATTACAATATCATTTTTCTGACCGTTTGTAACAATGTATACAACACAGAATAAATTATAAGTGTACCAGAGTCTGTTGAAACGTTTTGGCCTATTCATTGTTTTAGCTAATCATTCAATGGTTGCTTTGTTATTTTATTTAAAAACACTTGATTGCATTTCACATCATGAATGACTCGTATACTGTGTGATGATATGAACAAATAAATTATTGATTGATACAGTAGTCTATATAAGAATTGAAATACATGCCTAAGTAAGTTACGGTATTAAGACTAAACAGGATGCGCTCTTAGAGTGGCTTGAGAAAGTATTCACACACCTTGGCATTTTTCCTATTTTGTTGCCTTACGACCTGGAGTTAAAATTGATTTTGGGGGGGTTTGTATCATTTCATTTACACAACATGCCTACCACTTTAAAGATGCAAAATATATTTTCTTGTGAAATAAACAAGTGTGACTACCCTCCCACTCTGTCTGCCATATTCTTTCTCTTTGCTCTTGTTTTCTTTATTAGGATGTCGGCGGGAGGAGCTGGGAGGGTCGTCAGCGACATGGGACACACCTGGGCCCGGGTGTGTCCCGGGATAAATACACCTCTTCCCTATTCCTTGAGGAGACTCTCTCCATGCAGACACACTGATAGAGTTTGGTTATGGCATTTTTGTGGCTGTTTTGTTTGTTTGCTTTGGCACCTTTCAACACCCCTCATCATCACATTTAGGCACTCAAACACTCACTTACACTACTGATTACTGGCTACACACACCATTGTTAATTGTATTTAGTTTACTTCAGTTAATAAATATATTTTGTTATTCCTTATCTTCACGTTGTCTCCCTTTTTGTTACGAACTTCAAGCCGGTTCGTGACACAAGAAATAAGACAAAAAACAGAACTTGAGCATGCATAACTATTCACCCCCCAAAGTCAATACTTTGTAGAGCCACCTTTTGCACCAATTACAGCTGCAAGTCTCTTGTGGTATGTCTATAAAAGCTTGGCACATCTAGCCACTGGCATTTTTGTCCATTCTTCAAGGCAAAACTGCTCCAGCTCCTTCAAGTTGGATGGGTTCCGCTAATGTACAGCAATCTTTAAGTCATACCACAGATTCTCAATTGGATTGAGGTCTGGGATTTGACTAGGCCATTCCAAGACATTTAAATGTTTCCCCTTAAACCACTCGAGTGTTGCTTTAGCAGTATGCTTAAGGTCATTGTCCTTCTGGATGGCAAACCTTCGTCCCAGTTTCAAATCTCTGGAAGACAAACAGGTTTCCCTCAAGAATTTCCCTGTATTTAGCGCCATCCATCATTCCTTCAATTCTGCCCAGTTTCCCAGTCCCTGCCAATGAAAAACATGGTGTTCTCGGGGTGATGAGGGGTGTTGGGTTTGCGCCAAACATAGTGTTTTCCTTGATGGCCAAAAAGCTCAATTTAAAAAAAGTATATGTTTGGGGAGTCTCCCACATTCCTTTTGGCGAACACCAAACGTGTTTGCTTATTTTTTCTGGATACTCTTCCGTAAAGCCCAGCTCTGTGGAGTGTACGGCTTAAACTGGTCCTATGGACAGATACTCCAATCTCCACTGTGGAGCTTTAAAGCTCCTTCAAGGTTATTATCTTTGGTCTCTTTGTTTTCTCTCTGATTAATGCCCTCCTTGCCTGGTCTGTGAGTTTTGGTGGGTGGCCCTCTCTTTGCAGGTTTGTTGTTATGCCATATATGCCAAAAAATTATAATGGATTTAATGGTGCTCCGTGGGATGTTCAAAGTTTCTGATATTTTTTATAACCAACCCTGATCTGTACTTCTCCACAACTTTGTCCCTGACCTGTTTGGAGAGCTCCTTGGTCTTAGTGCCGCTTGCTTAGTGGTGTTGCAGACTCTGGGGCCTTTCAGAACAGGTGTATATATATATAGGTGTATACAGGTGTATACAGGTGTATATATATATATATATAGATCATGTGACACTTAGATTGCACACAGGTGGACTTTATTTAGCTAATTATGTAACTTCTGAAGGTAATTGGTTACACCAGATCTTATTTAGGGGCTACATAGCACAGGGTGTTAATTCATAGGCACACACCACTTTTTCGTTTTTTTAAATTGTAATTTATTTTAAACAAGTTATACTTTTCATTTCACTTCACCAATTTGGACTATTTTGTGTATGTCCATTACATGAAATCCAAATAAAAATCTATTTAAATAACAGGTTGTAATGCAACAAAATAGGAAAAACGCCAAGGGGATGAAGACTTTTACAAGGGTAGTGTAGGCCCACAACTCGATGGTGGTTATGCAACGCTGCTATACTAAGCCTACTAATGATATTGACATTACTTATTATTATAATGCTGATCATAATAATAATAGTAATAAGGAGATAAAGGAAAAGGGAGGGTTATTATTATAAAAAATACAAATATCGGACCATTTGGAACAGTTTAAACAACACTAAATAAATGAAATAATACCAGAGAGGCTGGTCTAATGAAAAAAAAAGTTTATTCCAGCAGAGCAAAGATTAATAAAAGCCAAATTCGTGAGGCTTGGTGCTCACAGAATCAGTAGGCTATTAAACAATCACTCAAACAGGCAACAGAAGCAGGATCTGTCTTATTTCTGTAGATATGTATATGGATGATTTATAAATTCAGGCACATTTAACAGTTAGGTTATTGATCATAGACCTAATTAAGTTGGGGTTTCCTCTCTCCTCACTTTTCTTAGACAATTAAGCCAAGGGCTGTTTTCTCTCGTCTCCTAACTCTGCTACTGACTCCACATTGTTCTCAACACCAATATGCTGGTTAACTTTTCCATTGTGCACATAGAAACATGGTCTAGGAAAAGGCGCCAATTCAACAGCGCACTGATGTGTTTCAGAACCACGGACAGCGACTGTTATCCAACGCAGGAGAAATCTTGTTTGTTTAAAATTAATATAATTTGTGCACCATGATTTGTTTTTGTTATCCATTTTTTGCTTCTGCTCGACTAAAGAAATCTAAGTCAACCAACATTCTATTGACCAAACCAGTCGACTAAATGGGGCCAGCCTTAAAAACAAACACACACACTGACTACATCTGTCCAAGGTCACTGTCTAAATGGTGATAAAATACTGGATAACTCTAACACGATCTGTTATACCTACAGTAATGAAGTCTCTAGCACTCATTTACAAGGCCATATTTCCTTGATTATGATCCGTACTGTGATTAAAGCAGATGTTTGTTTACAAAAGTAGTGCACTACTTTTGACCAGAGCCCTATGGGCCCTGGTCAAAGGGAGGGCACTAAAAAGGAAATAGGGTGCCATTTGGGACGCAACCTGCGATACTGACCTCCAGATCCTCTCACCGCACAGAGCGTCGCAATTAGGAGAACGCTGATGTCATGCTTTTATCGCCGTTGAGGGCAGAGCAACTCTGCATACACTGTCCTTGGCTCACAGCACTACTTATGCCTACTTGGAAATGCGCTTGTTTACAAAAACTCTGTGCTCTGTGGAAGTGTAGAATGTCTGCACAGATCGAAGGTTTCACTTTTGTGTTTTTCAATGCAGGGTATTCTGTATCATTCGCCACAGAGCCAGATTAAATGACTGTGAGGTTTGGTGTGCCAAAACAAATGTTCAGGTTAAGAGGATTTGATAGTATCACAAACAGTACTCACACACTCAGATGTGTAGAAGTACACACACACACACACACACACACACACACACACACACACACACACACACACACACACACACACACACACACACACACACACACACACACACACACACACACACACAAACACACACTTATGGAGATGATAAACACCAACATAAATACAGGAAATCGGGCTCCGCTGGTCACAGGGGAGGCACCCTACAACGTCGGTCGAGCTAATTAAATTTCACGATGCAATTAAGTCCGAGTCTTGGTTGTCCCCTGGACAGTTTTACGTCGCTGTTACACAATTTATGGCTGCAGTACTGTATGGCCCCGGGGCCCTTAGTGCCCTTACTCCCATTGCACTGTGCTTTGATCTCTCTCTCTCTCTCTCTCTCTCTCTAACGCAGGAGCCCGACCTGGCGCTAGTGTATGTACCGTTACCTAGTAGCCTACATACAAATACTCTCATACTGTACATGATCCTTCAGTGTGGTCCCATCTAGACTAAAATGTTCTGTGTATTAACAGAGAAGGCAACTTTGTAGAGTATGGTTGGTATAATCAACACCCTTTTCATAAATATTAGGCTGTATTCTGGAACAAATTGCTTTGGCTTTAGCAGAAAGCTGTGTTGTCTACATCTTAGCAAACATGTTTATCTCTAGTCTGTACTTGATTCGTGAAATACTAAATTATCATGACATGATGAGAATATAGGCTACTGTAGACCAAGGACACAGACAGGGTCATAGGCATCATGGTGGACCCCCTGACACCCTAATCCATGAATGATTATTCAGAGAGGCAGTAGACTGAGATGAATTCTCCAGAGGGAACAAAGGCAACGCATGCAGCAGCAGCAGGAGGAAGACTGCCTCTCTAATGGTGTCTATGTTACAGGGCAAGAGAGCGAGAGAGCGAGAGAGCGAGAGAGAGAGAGAGAGAGAGAGAGAGAGAGAGAGAGAGAGAGAGGAGCAGCTGGCACCCCCTTCAAAGGTCAACCATAATCCTCTCTGTGTCTGCGTTGCGGTAATTAAATATTCTGCTTTGATATGAACATGCTCTTACATTAGTAGGGAACATGCTATGTCGACTTGACATTACAGGGGCAGGGATATATATGTATCTATATATATGTATATATATGTGTTGTGTACCCAGGGTCCTTGCGACCACAGGAGTAGGGTTTTTAGAGGCCCTTGTCCGACTGTAGCACAAGCTTCCGTTTTTTTTTCACGCACAGAGCAAACCACCATTGAGGCCATTTTTAATTGACGATGACGCGACAGACCGTGTGTGACAACCGTATAGATTTCAGTTACGACTGAACAAGGTCAATTGCCAATGGCATTACTGCCATTCAAAATCGCTAGGCATACATCATTATCACAGAGAGCACAGTAAAGACTCATTCAAATCTGTCGTGGAAACACTTTTTTAGGTATAATGTAATATACGCAAGCAAGTGCTACCATCAAATCAATGAGGAGAAACACTAGATGTGTAGGAGGGAGGGGAATTTGGCTTTGAGCATTCAGCTCAGTCTCCAAGGGTCAAAATAGTTCAATGGAACACAGCTCACTTGGCTAACAGTCCTCCACACCCTCTGGCAACCAGTAAGAACGCATCTCAGCTCTAGCAAGAATGCCCTCACAAAGCCTGCAAACTATTCAATATAGTAAATTCTTTGTTCTGATCGACCAACAGCCAATGTTCAGCTCTGACACAATCCAGTGTGATTGGTGATTCAATGACTCAAAACAAGAGTTTAGGGGATAGAGATGTTTCATACCTAATATTCTGAAAGGGAACCTAGCCCACAGTATATGGCAGTGTGTTGATTCCCCTGTGAAACGTCTACCACCATGAAAGCTCGTATTGTGCTGGTAGCTGGTCATTGTGGCTGTGCATGACGGGAGACGGAAAGGTAGAGAAGCTACAGCTTCAACACTTCCTGGGTTGTGTCCCAAATGGCCCCCCTATTCCCTATTCCCTATATAGTGCAGTGCTGATCAAAAGTAGTGCACTACAAGTAATGCCATTTGGGACGCAGATCTGAAGTTCCTGCCCCAGGTCTTATCCTCCCAGTGCAGAGCAGACCTGGCATTTCCCCTCCACCCCTCCTTCCATAGGAAACAGGAAGCAACAGGCCTGACTGTCACTCTCTTAGTTGTAACACCATGGTATTTCACTGGCAACTTATGGTAAACCGCGTTTTGCGGATAAGTTATAGATCACAGTTACAGAAGTGTTCTCTAGATTCATTTCTCTACTGTGAAATGTGTGGATTTCTCTGTCAATTGGTACTCACTCAGTTCATAACTTTGTCACTCAGTTCATAACAAGATCAGTCACACGTACAGACAGACAGTAATGGGGTTGCCACCGAGATGTGAATGCGCTGTCTCGCACATCAGCAAGTTTCTCTAGTCTAACCATTCTGTCTATCTGTCTGTCTATCTGACATTAGTGGGCTGACACTCAAGATGACGCAGTGCCTTGTAGTGAGTTCAAGGCCCAACCCCACATGAGTCCTGGTATCACAATGTCCCCCTTAGTTTAAGAAGGCTCGTTTGTAACTAAGAGCTTCACTGTCGGCCATGCATTAAAGACCAAAATTGGTTCAAGAGAATTGTGATAAACAAAAATATATTTTATTTAAGGACCAAAAAATTGACAGCTGTGCTATAGATTGTTGGGAAGAGATGTTGGCTGTATCGATTCCATGGCACATGGTTTATGAATTGACATGCAAAACGGCAGACACAAAACAGCGGATTCAAATGTTGAATTTTTCAATTTAAATTAATATACAAAATTCTTTCAAAGAATGTAATTGTATATATGTGGGGGATACAGCCTTCCCAGCACTGCAGATTTTGCTGCGAGGTAGCAGAGATTTAGATCATTTATATTGGTACGGTCCATATGTAGCTCGTTTTTGGTCACAGGTCCAGGAATGGCTGAAGAATCGCAACTATTTCCTGGAGCTAACACTGCAGATAGCAATTAAGGGAGATTTGAAAAAGTCATAGTCAATGTGATCAATAATATAATAATTATTTCAGCAACAGAAATGTATCTTTCATTTACAATCTGTAGAAACTATGAGAATAGAAAGGTTCAGAAACTTTTGTGAAGCATCACAGCACAGTTGAAAAATATATATGGCAAATAGAAATCCAATATAGACGGTGTCAAGAGACAGATGGGAGGGGTTGAGTGGATCTGAAAGGTGTGACTAAAAACAACAAGATAACTCATGTAAAATATACTGTGTCCATAAAATGTATATAGGTTCAGAACTTTTGTGAAACAGCACAGTTAAAAATATATGGCAAATAGGATTAAAAACAATTAAAAACAAACAAAAGATAACTATATATATATATATATATATATATATATATATATATATATATATATATATATATGAGTGACATTTTTTCCCCACCCATTTTAGAACAAGGCTGTAACGTAACAAAATATGGAAAAAGGGAAGGGGTCTGAATGGAAAGATATTCAGACCCCGTCCCTTTTTCCATATTTTGTTACGTTTCAGCCTTGTTCTAAAATGGGTGGGGAAAAAATGTCACTCATCTATCTACACACAATACCCCATAATGACATAGCAAAAACAGGTTTTTAGACATTTTTGCTAATTTAATA
Organism: Oncorhynchus clarkii lewisi; assembly: GCF_045791955.1. Classification (NCBI taxonomy): domain Eukaryota; kingdom Metazoa; phylum Chordata; class Actinopteri; order Salmoniformes; family Salmonidae; genus Oncorhynchus; species Oncorhynchus clarkii. The sequence goes on from NC_092157.1 coordinate 36,412,752, forward strand.
CAAATAAAAACCTAAAATACCTTATTTACACAAGTATTCAGACCCTTTGCTTTGAGACTCAAAATTGAGCTCGGGTGAATCCTGTTTCCATTGATCATCCTTTAGATGTTTCTACAACTTGATTGGAGTCCACCTGTGGTAAATTACATTGATTGGACATTATTTGGAAAGGCACACACCTGTCTATATAAGGTCCCACAGTTGACAGTGCATGTCAGAGCAAAAACCAAGCCATGGGGTCAAAGGAATTGTACTTAGAGCTTCGAGACGAGGCACAGATCTGTGGATAGGGTACCAAAAAATGTCTGCAGCATTAACCTGTTGAGTGTAGGGGGCAGTATTTTGATGTTTGGATGAAAAACATACCCAAATGAAACTGCCTATTTCTCAGGCCCAGAATCTAGAATATGCATATAATTGTCAGATAGGATATAAAACACTCTAAAGTTTCCAAAAATGTCAAAATATTGTCTGTGAGTATAACAGAACTGATATTGCAGGCGAAAACCTGAGGAAAATCCAACCCTTGCGTGCTGTTTTCCCTGAAATCTCTCTGTTCCATTGCCTGCCTTCGCTCCATTTAAAGGGATATCAACCAGATTCCTTTTCCTATGGCCTCCACATGTTGTGAACAGTCTTTAGACATTTATTTTGAAAAATGAGAGAGAAAGATCACATCGCGTCATTGTATGGCTGGGTGCCAGCAGAGTTTTGCATGCGCAAAAGCTTGGAGCAGACATTTTCCTTCTCTCTCCTATTGAAGAAGGTACAGTCCGGTTGAAATATTATCAATTATATATTGTAAAAACAACCTGAGGGTTGATTATAAAAAACGTTTGACATGTTTCTACGAGCTTTACGGATACTACTATTTGGAAATTTTCGTCTGCCCGGGCGCGACCGCTCGAGCCTGTGGATTTCTGAACATAACGCGCCAACCAAATGGAGGTATTTTGGATATAAAAATTATCTTTATAGAAAAAAATTAACATTTATTGTGTAACTGGGAGTCTCGTGAGTGCAAACATCCGAAGATCATCAAAGGTAAGCTATTCATTTTATTGCTTTTCTGACTTTCGTGACCAATCTACTTGGCTGCTAGCTGTTTGTAATGTTTTGTCTGCTGAGAGAGATGTCCTTACATAAACGCTTGGTATGCTTTCGCCGAAAAGCTTTTTTGAAATTTGACACGCCAGGTGGATTAACAACAAGCTAAGCTGTGTCTTGCTATATTGCACTTGTGATTTCATGAAAATGAAATATTTTTAGTAATTTAATTTGAATTTGGTGCTCTGTAATTCAGCGGATGTTGACGAAAATGATCCCGATAACGGGATGGGCGCATCAATAAGTTTTAAAGGTCCCCAAGAACACAGTAGCCTCCATCATTCTTAAATGGAAGAAGCTTGGAAACATCAAGACTCTTCCTAGACCTGGCCGCCCGGGCAAACTGAGCAATCGGGGGAGAAGGACCTTGGTCAGGTATTCTGGTATTTGGTATTTTATTAGGAACCCCATCAGCTGTTGCAAAAGCAGCAGCTACTCTTCCTTGGGTCCACACAAAACATGAAACATAATACAGAATGACATAATACAGTACATCATTAGACAAGAACAGCTCAAGGACAGAACTACATACATTTGTTTTTAAAGGCACACATAGCCTACATATCAATGCATACAAAGGTGTTGCTTTATCTGTTTTTTGAAACCATATTTGCTGTTTATTTGAGCAATATGAGATGGAAGGCAATTCCATGCAATAAGGGCTCTATATAATACTGTATCTTTTCATGAATTTGTTCTGGATTTAGGGACTATGAAAAGTCCCCTGGTGGCATGTCTGGTGAGTAAGTGTGTGTGTCAGAGCTGTGTTTAAGTTGACTATGCAAACAATTTGGGATTTTAAACACATGAATGTTTCTTATGACATTCCATACCCAGAGACATCACCAAGAACTCGATGGTCACTCTGACAGAGCTCCAGAGTTCTTCTGTGGAGATGGGAGAACCTTCCAGAAGGACAACCATATCCACCAATCAGGCCTTTACGGTAGAGTGGCTCGACGAATGCCACTCCTCAGTAAAAGGCACATGACAGCCCGCTTGGAGTTTGCAAAAATGCACCTAAAGTACTCTCAGACCATGAGAAACTGAACTCTTTGGCCTGAATGCCAAGCGTCAGGTCTGGAGGAGACCTGGCACCATCCCTATGATGAAGCATGGTGGTGGAAGCATCATGCTGTGGGGATGTTTTTCAGCGGCAGGGACTGGGAGACTAGTCAGTATCGAGGGAAAGATAAACGGAGCAAAGTACAGCGAGATCCTTGATGAAAACCTGCTCCAGAGTGCACAGGACCTCAGACTGGGGCGAAGGTTCACCTTCTTAAAGGGCAAGGATCCTAAGCACACAGCCATGACAATGCAGGAGTGGCTTTGGGCCAAATCTCTGAATGTCCTTGAGTGGCCCAGCCAGAGCCCGGACTTGAACCCAATCGAACCTGAAAATAGCTGTGCAGCGACGATCCCCATCCAACCTGACAGTGCTTGAGAGGATGTGCAGAGAAGATTTGGAGAAACTCCCCAAATAAAGGGGTTCCAAAGTTGTAGCGCAATACCCAAAAAGACCCTAGGCTGAAATCGCTGCCAAAAGTGCTTCAACAAAGTACTGACTAAAAGGTCTGAATACTTATGTAAATGTCATATTTTAATAAAAAAATATATATAAATTTGCAACAAATAAAGCTTTGTCATTATGGGGTATTGTGTGAAGATTGATGAGGGGGGAAAAACGATTTAATACATTTTAGAATAAGGCTGTGAAAAGGTGGAAAAAGTCAAGGGGTCTGAATACTTTCCAAATGCACTGTATATATAAACAATATATATATGGTGGATTGGAAATGATGCAGACAATTACATTGGTGGAAGCTATAATCTATAAAGAAATAAAGAAATCGTACACGAGAGGGCATGCTAAACTACTTTTTTAGCATGGCTGTCATAGGTACGAGCTGGAGCCGAGTACCGTATATATCCATAAGAAGTTCATGATTTCGACTGGCTGAAAAAAAGATGTCAGTCTCGTCCTGACAGGTGGAGATCAAATTTCAATATTGAAACTATTTTGCAAATGTTGAAAGACAGTCAGCAACGTTTGTACAACCCCTCATTGTTGCAAACCAAATGTTAGGCTAGAAGCAAGGGGAAATAATGTCTAGATGCCTTTTACAGTGGAGACGTGTCTGTCGCCCTGTATCAGCATTGTAACTTATTACAGCTTCAGTGTCTACTTAACTGAAAATATCTGCTGCATACCCCTCACTCCCCAATCAAACTGGGTGAGGTTAAATAAGACGTACATTTTGGTGTAAAAGTGTAAAAGTGTATTTATCTATTTCCTCGTATGTTTTTTCTACTTTTTATTGCACTGCTCAACCAGCGATTAGAAATACCTATACTAGCATTGATTTCTCGGTTTGGTAAGATGCGATTTTCCCAACAAGAAAATGTCATATGAATACGGAATAATTCAAGAGAATGAGACGTTTCATCATAGCCAGGTTTTACATAACACAATGATTGCAGACTATGTGCAGGTTTTGTACCTCAACAACATTCACAACTCAGGACAGATGTGGTAAGCTGAATTAATGATGTAGTTTTGGCTTTTTAGAATTGGCCCCTGTGTCACATACAGGCAAATGAAACAGAACAGTGTACATCGGCATATTGCATTACTTGACTCTCTCACACTGACGTCCCATCACATTTTCCACGCTAGTTCAACCGCATAACTGTCATTTAAAAGTGCATGCAAAGGGCCGTAAAAAAATATAATATAAATATGTATATATATATATATATCATATAAAAATGTTTGTTAGGTAAACTGTCAGCATTATAAATTGTGACTCATAATCCCCCGAGCGAGGCAGTACCTCTAACAAGGGGGGTTAAATCGGAGGTCACGGTTTAAAAGTGCCATGTAAGCCCATCAGATCTGATGGCTCTGTCATTGCTGAACTCCATTAGAGAGCGAGAGGAGAAGGCTGGCGATCGCATGGTGGGGGTGTCCGAGTCAGTTTAACACCAGTGGTCTTCAATGGAAGGCCCCAGACAGATGTGGAAACCCCCTGGCCACTCCGTATCCCACACCCTCCCTTTGCCTAAATCAGGGAAAGAGCAGGGATCACAGCCCTAAAAGCTAAACATGGTCAGGGGCTAATCCACTGCTAATAGCCCTTGATGATGCAGTGCAACTGTGGCAGGAAGGGAAGGTAGGCCAACAGCTGGAAGCTCCGACCAGAGACCGATTATCCGATTTCCCTGATCTCTCAGACAGCAAACAAACCAACAAACAAGAAACTGAAACAGCATCCAAACACAAAGCCCCCAAACCCTCCCGCTGTGAAAGAGACACGCCACAGATAGATTCGATAATATCCCTGGAGGATTTCTTTAAGGAGGTTTGGAAAGGGTGTGTTGGGGTCCTAACCGGGTCACAACACGTCTTCGTCCTGAGGCGTGGCAAATTGGCAATGGGACGCTTGGATTTCGGCCAGTGTCTGAACCCGTATTGAAACAAAAGAACCCTAAATCTGCATTTTCTTTTCCTTCATTTACAACAAGCCCCTCCTTTTCTCTATGAGTTCATGAGTGCTGGGGTCAATGGCTTTCCTCTAGGACTGTGAGAGTCAAGGCCTGGGGGTTGGGGAAGGCAGCGTTGACACTAATGGATGCTCTTATTCTGGCCTGAGGGGTAAACACTCCAACGCTGACGCTCTGCTTCAAGAGGAGACGGTGGTGTTGAGCCCCGGTGTGTGTGTGCGTGCACGCGGTTGTGTGTATGTTGTCAGCTGGGCATTTGATATAGCATTTCATCTGAAGTGCTGAACATGCATGCCAGGAGATGGCTTGTTGGCTAAGATGTGGAGTTACACAAGCTTGCTCCCTCAGAACGGCAAGGTTTCCCTGGTGCCTACAGAGGTCACTCTGTCCCCCTGGAACTGCCTTAACACTGGCTTAGGACAGTTGATAACAACAATGAGAGGAAATCTTACAACATTAACATGATGTTGTCTAAGAGGACTGGTCTAGACCGATCCTACTTCAGACATGACTATCTCCTGAATGTGACATTATCATGCAGTAGAAGGGAGGCCATCATGTCTGAGGTTGAGAGGAAAGAGTGAGGAGATACTCAGTAAAAATATCCCTGTTTGGTATTTGCTACGGCTCAAGTGTGTGGATATCACCGTGGCCAGTGAGAATGTATACACTTGTGGTTTTGGAATAGCGGCTCTTTCACCGACAAAATCCCATAAACTGTAAAACTTTATACATGTCCTTAGAAAACGTCAAGGAATGATGTAAAGCGCAGGAATCTAGGCTGTGACTCTGGTATGGTTCAGGTCCATGTGGTGTGGAATGGAACGAAAACACTTAGGGACTAGAAATAATACGCTACTTCTGTTAGTGTGTTTTATTGAAGCGGGGTGAGCGGCTCATTCCTTGGCTCTCACAGCCAGATGCCTTTGGATTTACTGCTTGTGGTTTGAGGGCAGGAAGCTGAGTTGGTAGTGGTAGAGATATCAGCCAATCACTGATCAGATAAGAGCAAGATTAATAATACAATTGTTACTTTGAGTTGAATGGTTTGTTTGTGTTACTGGCGGAATTGGAGTTCGGCTTACTGTACTCAGACCCTCAGGCCTCATTGCTGACCTAGATCACACTGGTGAGAGAGGCTATTAGATCTTTTTGTGACCGTTTCAATGTTTTCAGACTATTTTCCTCCCTGTTGATGGTGTTATAAATCAATAAGTTGGCTTGGTTGATAACAAAAGAAAGTAGTTCAATGAGAGGTGGCTGTCTGTACTGCGCCTGAAGTATTTCTTTTGGATTCATGTCTTTGAAGTGAACGAACAGAGAATGAGTTTAGCTTAAGAGGTCTTGAACCTGAAAATGTTTTCGGTCACACGAAAGGAATTGCCCCGTACCCTATGCTACTTCAGTTAGTGATTGACATTTTGGTCAAGTTTTCTTACAGGGAACGTCAAGCCACTCTCAAGTTGACCTGCTCTCCATTTTATTCAGGTGACGGAGAGAGAGTAGGCAAGCGTAGCCCATATCTAGTGAACAGAGTTCATGGTTCATCATGAACTCTGTGACTGTCATTCACTGAAGTTACTGGGTTGATGTGGACAGTTGGGTTTAAGAGGAAACCTTTGCTTCTCTTGGCCATGGACAGGCAATTCAGCCTTATGCGGATAGCTCCGTGGTGAATGTTTTCCATGAAAGATGTCAAATATTGTCATATAATTATAAATACTGTTTATACAGATTTTATACCCATTTCTGTATAAATAGCCTCTAAAATATATGTAAACAGACCATAAATGTCTCAGATGATTTTGTATTTGTTTTTATAGCTGTGAGTGCTATTATATGACACAGTATCAGTACTTGTTGCATTTACAACTTGTCTAAGTCCTATCAACAACTGATTTGAGCCAGTGTTGAAACCTGGAACCTGACCACACTCGACACGGCTGAGCAGCCACCCTCTTCAGCCTTAACTCAACACATGTCCCCTTCTCTGCCCTGCCTCCCTCTCTGGCCAACACCTGAGGCAGGCTATCACACAAAAGCTGCCTTAAATATTTCTATGTGAGATAGTCTGACCTCAGTTACTTTTGGAAATGTTACATCCGCCTATTTCCCTTGTCCTGGCTCGGAAAGTTCAGGCTTCCCCCAGCTCCAGGCCAGAGAAAGGGATGTTCACTCATGTCCTGCCAATGAAATCTGTTCTCCGCCCTTCCTGTTAGAATCGTGCCCCATTTTTTGACAAATGGGGAAGACAACATTTTCAGTTGTAGAGGCATATGCTCTTGTCAAAGTCTAACCACTTTGGTGGCTTTGTGATTGTTTGAGCCACACTAGGGATGGCCACAGTTATTAGAATATTAGAATATCTGAACAGACATTAGTATTCGATTACTTGCCAGAGTATTCATTAAAAAAAGATAGATAGATAGATAGATAGATAGATAGATAGATAGATAGATAGATAGATAGATAGATAGGCCTATTTTAATGAAAAGGCATTGTCTAAAATGTAATGAATATTATCTATGTGGCATTGCTACATACATTATGTCGCAATGGATTAATGTCTTTAAAGTGAACGAACGGAGAATCGGATGGACCATGCAATTAAACATTTTAATAAAACAACAGTTTTATGACAGTTTTTATGAGTGAGCCTCACAATAGAAAGATGTACCGGTAGCCTTCACACTTTTCACGTGTGTGGCTTGTTATTGTCGGTCAATCAAAGCAGCACTACCGTCAGAGGCTCCATGTGTAGCAAGTGAAGTGGGAGATTGCTAATCAATGCAAATGGAATAACAATTACGGAATTAAATTGGCTAAATAAGAAGGAGTAGGCCACAATGATCAATCAACAGGTAGGCTGTTGTTAAATATGAATTGAGTTGTTGTAGACAAGGACACTGGGAGCACAGCAAAATAACCTCAATTAGACTCGCTAGCTAGCTGGCTAACTAACTTAGCTGGCTAGTGTCGCTAGCTAGCTTCTTTACATTAATTTGATGCAGTCAAGACGGACACTACCAGATCAGATGCTAGATAACCTATAGCAGAAACAAGTTTGTCTAACTTACGCGAGTCGGTTTGTCTACTTTTTCTCAATTCAATTCAATTCAATTCAAGGGCTTAATTGGCAATGGAAACATATGTTAACATTGCCAAAGCAAGTGAAGTAGATAATAAACAAAAGTGATATAAACAATAAAAATAAACAGTAAACATTACACTCACAGAAGTTCCAAAATAATAAAGACATTTCAAATGTCATATTATGTATATATACAGTGTTGTAACGATGTGCAAATAGTGAAAGTACAAAAGGGAAAATAAATCAACATAAATATGGGTTGTATTTACAATGGGCCTCTGTGTCTCTCTCCCTCCTGTGACACACCGGTCCCTCTCCCACCTGTCTGTGCTGAAACAACAAGCCGAGTACACCGCCTCTCCTGAGTTGTGCGTGCAAGTTCACATTGATGTTAAAAAAAAATATATACTTTATTTCTTCTTTACCATGCATTTAGACTATCCGGATAACAGAAAAAAAATTGTGATATTCGAATAGTGAAATCATTTCAAATGCCCATCTCTAAGCCACGCTATCTTCACCCTGGTCTTAGCAAATCACAGCTATAAAGACACTTCCAATAGCTGGTTCAAATACAACTGGACTTTGCAGCAGTCTGCCACTTTGACCTCCACCCAACACATTCGTGCTCATCGTGATGATATAACATTTCACCAGTGTCATCAGTCTTGTACTTGGCTCACCTTCAAGATGTATGTCTTTCGATTTTATGTATCCTGTGCTTGTGCGTTTGTCTGATCACATTTGAGCTCTTTTTATTTTATTTACATTTTTGGAGGGGTTGGATCAACTTTAATATTGCAGATAGATTGTAGCTTCCATCAATGTAATTGTCTTCATCATTTCCAATCCCTTATATATTTTTGGGGTAAATATATACGCTACCGTTCAAAAGTTTGGGGTCACTTGGAGGCCATTTTGAGCCTGCAATCGAACCCACAAAAATGCTGATGCTTCAGATACTCAACTAGTCTAAAGAAGACCAGTTTTATTGCTTTTTTTAATTAGCACAACAGTTTTCATCTGTGCTAACATAATTGCAAAAGGGTTTTCTAATGATAATTTAGCCTTTTAAAATGATAAACTTGGATTAGCTAACACAACGTGCCATTGGAACATAGGAGTGATGGTTTCTGATATTGGGCCTCTGTACGCCTATGTAGATATTCCATAAAAAATCGTCCGTTTCTGGCTACAATAGTCATTTACAACATTAACAATGTCTACACTGTATTTCTGATCAATTTGATGTCGTTTTAATGGACAAAAAAATTGCTTTTCTTTCAAAAACAAGGACATTTCTCAGTGACCCCAAACTTTTGAACGGTCGTGTTCATTCAGCTCTGGCTGTGATCTCAAAAAAAGCACATCAACTCACAACCACTCCTGCTGTAAACACAGTCCAGTTCAAAGTGAATGGCACAGATCCATATATGGAAATTGACTATTTGCATATAGGGATACGGCAGCTCTGATTGGTTATGGCGCACTGGTCTGTGTAGAGTATGGGCCTGAGTCGTGCCTATCAATGCAATAGAATCCTACTCCAATGTGCTCTGCCTACAAGAAAATCTCTTTCATAGTTCCTTTTGTTTTCGGCATGTCGCATTAAAAGTGGCTAATATTGCCTTGATTCGATCACAATTCGCACGGTAGAGGGAAAAGTTGATCGAGGGAAAAGTTGATCGTGTTAACTATAGGGAAAACTAGAAAGTTGAGTAAAGTTCAATATTGTGCTTCTCTGGGCAGGCTGATATTTCTTCTGCCCGGCAGTCTCGGGGAGCTGCGCGTGTTGCGCTTTTAGAGGGAACATTGGTCTCAAATAGATATATCAAATAGATATCAATATCAAATAGATATCAATATCAAATAGATATTACCAAAATGTCCACATTGTATCGGATGAGAATAGAGGTCAAATATGCCAAGATCAGGATAAGTTGGAACTGCAAGTTTCTCATTGGAAAAAGCTGCGGAAATCTTCTTCCGATTTCCCTTAGAAAGGGAGGGAAGCTTAACTAACCCTGTCTGCACATGAAGTCCTTCTCCACACATTTCTCTGAACCTTTCAGGGAATTGAATTGCAGATGAGAATGAATATCGTCTAACCATTCTTTAGAACATTCCTCATGTATTATTGGGCATAGGTGTGAATTAACCCAACAAGCTTCCATTACTGCCCTCAACACCATAATGATGTCACTTCCTGTTATCCAAGACGGCACATAAGAACGCGGCTCTGGTTATTATTAGCCATCTATCTTGCCCATCTCGCTGTTCATTGTTTTCCATATTTCATTTTAGCACTGATCCAAACATAAACAGTAAACACGTAAGGGAGCTGTTCCCTGTTGTGACTGGGCGAACTGGGTTGTGTTAATAAGGTCAGTGCTGGTATGAGGGGGGGAATCGTGAACCTCTTTGTCTCTCCAAGCAGCCACCCATAAATAATTCAGGTGTGGAGTTGGAGTAAGAACTTTGTATGTCGCTGCAGCTCTCCCTCTCTGCACCTTTAGATGACTGTGTGTTTAGAAGCCTGAGGAGGGAGGCTGACGACTGTTCTCCTCTACTTGCAGGTCAGCTCTCCCCCCTCAGGTTACACCATGAAATATTCACCCTGAACCTTTGCATAATTGACCTCATCAACATAATGAGGAAATTACTTGGAGACCTTGGAAAAAGGTGTGTGGTGAGGACAGGAGCGGGTCTTGGGGTATGGCTTTCTAAGTGCTCTGCACTCAAACAGAGTGAATGAAGATGGGAAGAAGTTATTAGGGGCCTTCTTTACCATTTCTGTGAAGAGAGAGATGAGAGAATGGCCTCCCAAGTTTCCTCACTGGTTATGTTGAAAATGTAGACAATAACAAGCAGGCCTACTTTAATACATTAATGTCTTTGGTTGTTTCTCTTCAAATACTACATGACTAACCTTTTTCACCCAAATTATTTCCAGAGGTCATGGCAATGCTGCAGGAGTCCTGGAATACTATAAAACTTTTACAGAGTTGGAGATCCATAAAGTGTGTGAGGAGGAATGCCATCTAGAAGGTGGATGTCGTATCCCAGTGCAGGAACCCTGACGAGGTGTTCTGCTCTTTACTCATTTTAGATCAATGTTTCGGGAAAAAGCTTGATTCAATGGCATCTTGTCTTTGTTCAAAGAAGAAAGAGTATACGTGTCACGCCCTGGCCATAGAGAGGCTTTTTATTCTCTATTTTGGTTAGGCCAGGGTGTGACTAGGGTGGGCATTCTATGTTCTTTTTTCTATGTTTTTGTATTTCTTTGTTTGGCTGGGTGTGGTTCTCAATCAGAGGCAGCTGTCTATCGTTGTCTCTGATTGAGAAACATAGTTAGGTAGCTCTTGCCCACATGGTTTTGTGGGTAGTTGTTTTCTGTTTTTGTATTCTGTACCAGACAGAACTGTTTCGGTTTCGTTCATTCGCTCTTTTTTTTTTCATTCAGTGTTCAATTCATAAATAAAGATGAACACGTACCACTCTGCACCTTGGTCCTCACCTTCTTCAACCCACGACAGCCGTTACAATACGTTCCTGCTCTTTTTTTTTTGTTGCCAGTCAATGGTTCCCGTCATGTGATCTGGGCTAGGACTTAAGAGTGGTTACCGCTACAGCCCGGGCAGGGAGCACATGGCGGCCCATCCAACAGATGTTTTTCGTTTGTGATGCAGTCTCTCATTCTGAGCTGGAAGGCACAGAGCCAGAAAGGTGATTCATGACGCGAGCCTTTCCTTGTTACACTAAACGAAAAAAATGCGCTCCGTGTGGAGAATAAACATGGGTCCGGTTCTGTTTTACAGATTTTTCTATTATTGTACTATAAACCTTCGGGGAGAGACATTTGGAACTTCTAAATGCTATGACACATTGCCCATGACCAGCCATTCTGAGAGAAAAGGCTAATTTGTCAACCATTTCGTACATCTGTGCAGCATGTACTATTAACTTTCCATCTAAGCATACTGTATACTGTATATTCCATTTACTATGGCTCTTTCTATGTGGAGGACTTTATTAACTTGAGGTCACTGATAATAACATTGCTATCACTATTGGGTGAGAAACAATACACAGAGATTGTCTTATATGTTATTTAATTGAAACCCAAGTTCTCTGACTACTTTAGGGTGTTTCTTTAGCCTTGTTTTCAGAGGATGCAGCAACATCTTAGCATTTGTCTTAGTTCTCAACAAGCCTGGCTGTAGTGTATATGACAGTCTGCTGTTTCTTGGCGTGGAGGAGTGGCAAAACGCAATGGATTGAAATACTGAATCTACAAAACTTCTCTGTTCTCTCTCTTGCCTCCTTACTACACATTGGAAATTGAGGATGAGACCACTGACACTGTGATATAGAATCGATTAGGGAGAGCAATGATTATCAGCATTGATTATCTGCCATGGCTGCTATTTATATACACTTTGTGAGAACATTAAACCAGGGACTTCAAGAGATGCAAGATTGACTTCATCACTATTTTATTCAGCCAAAAATGAGATTGTGTTGGTTTTCATAGGGAATGGCAAAGGTGCATGCTGCTGGCCTTCTATGTTGCCCCATTTCCTAAAGGCAAAGACACCCCAGATAGGTGTGGTATAGGGATGCATGGCTCCCCATGGTCTCCACCTGTCTCACCGGATTACACTCACCTTGCTAATCAGATGTGTGTGTGTGTGTGTGTGTGTGTGTGTGTGTGTGTGTGTGTGTGTGTGTGTGTGTGTGTGTGTGTGTGTGTGTGTGTGTGTGTGTGTGTGTGTGTGTGTGTGTGTGTGTGTGTGTGTATGTGTGTGTGTGTGTGTGTGTGTGTGTGTGCATGCGTGTGTGCGTAGGCCATACATACATGCATGCGTGTGAGCGAGCTCTTCCAGCACTAATTGCGATTGAAGGGGGAGGCTGCAGCTCGATGCACAGTACTATCAAAACATGCTGAGGTTCAGAATCAGGCTGATGTTAATGCTATATGTGTGGAGCCATTCCAATTCGGAATCACTGTAAATGCCAATATCTCTCAGTGAGTGGCTGGAGGCTGGAGGGTTTGCTGCTCCATCCGTCCCCACCCCCACTCTGTATGGAGACAGCCAACATGCTCTGCTGCTACAGCCTGGCTACTCTACTCTCCTCTATCATATCCAATCCTCCCCCTCTGCCTGGCAACACCAGCCAGCAGCAGTAGGAGCAAAACTAGCTTAATCGAACTGCACTGAATAAAAATAGGCTTCAGCATGAGCAAACCACAGAAGACTATCATGACATCATCACTACACTACAAATTGCAAAAAAAACATTTATGCTGATATTTTGGATACCATTATTGTATGTTGTAACATTGTAACTCAGCACAGTTCTTTGACAGTGTGTTATACAGAGCATGTTCACATCACATTATTAGGCTTTGAAAGAATAGGATACATATGAACTGGATATAGGCTGTTTTGCTTCTAGTAGGCCGGGGTAGGGCAGAGACAGAACTAACTGATTCTTCAAGCTTGTCAAGGAGAGTAAACTAGGCTTCAGTGGTATACCGTATATACCGTATATCGGAGAATTTTGAAATACAGAAATTCAATACTGTAAAAACAAAAAATATATATATATATTCAACATATTTTTATTGGGTTTGGGGCCCCTAAAGTTCAGGGGGATTCTTAGCCAATGCTTATAACTAACCATAAGTTAACAATCTTAGATAGACCAAATAAATTAAATCCAGCTCAGGGCTCCAGCTATCCATTTGGTTTGCTAACTTGCTAGCTAAGTGGCTCGCTTGCGAGATCAATCTTCTTGGTTACAGCAGAGACAATCAATCCCCTCCTGGATCAAGATCCCTGCTGACTAAATTTGTTTTGTACTTAAAAATATATATATAATAATAATTGCGCCCCTAGGTGTTCACTGCCGGTAATATCGTGTACCCCACAAGAACGGTATAAAGGTATGTACATCTGGATATGCCCAACCCTATTAAACAGATTTGTATTTTCACATGACCCTTGGCTTTTATGTCAACTTGTGCAAATGGGCATTAAGCGTTACAAAGTTGCCAATAATTCCAATTGATAGCAGGCAGTTTATAATGATAATAATCGGCATGTAAACGGAATAATTCCAAGTCATCACAATCTAACGTTGCCATGGTAGAATGCTTATCACAGAAATGTTGTTTTTGTATTGTTTGCACATCCGAACAGTGCTGTCTGCGAAGGACACTTTCTGCGGTTATTATGCAGAATAAGGTACAACTTTGGGCATGGGCATTTGGACACACCGAGTCTATTTTAATGAGTGGCTCGGGCCCCTGCTACTACTAAATGGAGTTTGGGATAGGCTATTTCTATAAATTGTATAATTTGGGTAGCCTATGCCTATTGTAGCTATGTCATCTCCGTAGTGTCATGATTCATCAATGCGCAATGGTCGCTCTGGCACCAAGTTGCACGTAATTCCATCTGCAGCTATGCCTGACTCAATGTTAACATGATGTGGCCTTACCTCTTCCAGAACGTTGACTGTGTTCCTACAGCTCTGCAGGCGGGTCGTGAAGCTGGACGTGGTGGGAGAATTGTAATCCTCTGTTGTCTCCGAGAGAAACTCGGACACCGATATTTGATCCGGCATCCTTCAGCAGGGAATCGCCCAGAAGAGGATTGCAAGAATTGTTGAGAAAATCCTAAATCATGAAAATACAACTGGCGAAGAAAAGTACGAGATGTCTAACTCTGTGACTGGGTCGAAAACTGATAGTTTACAAACTAGAGATAGAATCGAAATAACAAAGACGCGTCTCTTCTCGAATTACTTGGTTGGTTCTCTCCTATGTCTTCACTGTCCCCAAGGGAAACGGGAATGGACACAAATTCGCCCCCCTCCTCTCTTCTCCCCTCGCCCGTATCCCTTGCTTAAATTACCAAAACACAAACGCTTAATTACTGTCCTATGCTGCCTTGCTGTAAAATAGAATAGCGGATTCCATCATAACGTTTTTGCGGATGTTCATTAAGATAGGCTTTTGACGATAATACTTTCTACAATCAGAAATATTTGTATGTAATCTATCCTAATCCGTGCTCTCTCGAATTGCAGGATTTCCTTTATTTTCTTATCTTCTTTCAGTTCTATTTTTAATGCAGAACGCAGTTTTGACATTCACAACCACTCTCCCCCGCTCTCTCGCTCCCTCGCTCACCCACCCACCTCGGATGATGAGGACAAACAAGGAAGAACTCTGCGCATGTCCATGATCTCCGACATAATACCCAGAGACAGTCCGCAGTAAAAACTCCACTGCTATTTCATTTCCGACCTATGCAATCGTTTAATGGGGCTCTACTGAAGTCATCGAATAACATGCGATGTGAAAAGGAAAATGTAGGCAAGATATACAATTCCAAGCATCCGGAGCATTAGCCTAGACATAATTATTTATGATCATAATAGCCTATAGCAACTGATATTTACCAATTATATATGTATATTTAGAAATACAAATTGACTGTACTACTGTGTTCTTTATTTAAATAAAATGAGCTTATTTATTAACATGTACAATAGTTTATATTAATTGGAGCCTAAAGAAATGCATTAGAACATACTTTTTCTGACTGAAAAACCTCAATGGTGTACATTGTAGCTTACTTATTGGACAATTGTTATTATATTTATCAGATCTCTTAAATGTGTTACTGTACTAGATCTGAAAACCTATCCATTCACATTGATGGTAACTTCCATTGCCCATAATAGGGATTGTATTATCTGGTGCTACAAGTGTGTGTCCTGCAGGTGATAAAATTAAGTGCATGCAACCCTGCTGTATGGAATAATTGGAATGTTCTCATTTTGGCGCTCCAACATTGAGAAAAACCTTTGTCAGTGAATAGAGGTGTTTAATCAGATAGGCTAGGCTCCTGGTCAATTTACACAGGCTACTAAACTAGAGAAATACCCACAAATGTTTTTGACCGAATGCTTTTAGATACAAAGTATCAAGAGAATAGTCTCTGAATATTATGATGTGACACACTGTTTCACATGAATGCTAGTACCAACAGAATTGAGAGGGTCTTACCTACTCGGATTCCATAAAGAATCTTTAGAAGAGAAACTTGACAGACGGGAAGAGGAGGATCTCATGACTTGACTCATTGACTGTCACCTTATGACCTAAATCAAATAAATAAGAATCACATGAGCAGAGTTCTGTTACTCTCTAGACATCAGATAGTGTGGTATAGCCTGAGGAAAATGAATGAAGACAACACAACTTTATATAATAATATGCCTATCATAGGCAGCTAGTCTATTCATAAATAATTTTACCACCCTGGAATGTACTCTGATGAGAAAGCATTGTTTTGCATAGATTAATAAATAGCTTTTAATAGGTTCATTGGGTAGCTAACATACAAGTTATAAACATTTGTATGAAAAAAAATGTAATCTCTAACCCTTTCAAGAGCGCTCATATTCGAAAGAAAAATAATATACACTGCCACGCCTAAACTTACCGAAATCGATGCACGTCCAATTTGGAATCTGAACAGAGAGGGAATGTCCACTTGATTGACGCAAATAAGAATAGGCCTGCTTGCTGCGCGCATCATTTCAGCCTCATTTTTAATATTCATTCAACAGAGTAAAGAGTTGAGAGAAGGAGAGAGTGATGTCCTCCCGCAAAGGATCTCGTGAAGATCAGTCACAGCGCGGGGCAGGAAGGGAGAAACCAAACCCACCATGTGAGCAGGAAAATAGACACTTACAATGAGCAGGATCTAAGAGCTCATGGCATAGGAACTGAGGAAATACAGAAGGCAGTCAAACAGGAAATGTGGGATCTGGTAAACAGAAGAAGCCAAGAAGTTTCCTTACCCCCTGAAGCT
The DNA here is from genome assembly GCF_045791955.1 of Oncorhynchus clarkii lewisi. Classification (NCBI taxonomy): domain Eukaryota; kingdom Metazoa; phylum Chordata; class Actinopteri; order Salmoniformes; family Salmonidae; genus Oncorhynchus; species Oncorhynchus clarkii. The sequence continues at coordinate 36,429,348 of NC_092157.1, forward strand.
GATTTGAACTACAGCTGGGGGAAAGTTAGGCTATTTGCCATAGATTTGTCATAGACCACAGACAGTTATTTGTTGAAGTCAAGCTTCAAGTTTATTGTTGAAAAAAAAATACAAAAGGGTTTGAGGACACTATATTCATATTGTTCAACAAAAACATTTGGAATCTTTCCTCTTCTGTCCTCCATTTACCCTCAGACTGGGGCTCCCAGTTGGCACCTCTCCATTACAAAACTATATTTTTTCCCTGTCAGAAAAAGCCTATACACGTGGTTGTTATGTGTCCAGTAATTTTCCTGTTTTTCACTGTGGTGACTGTCTGAACAGACATCTTCACAGAACCGACTGAGTGACTCAACCCTAAGACACCTCATCTATATAAAAACAATGATGAGATCTCATTATCTGAAAAAGTCTTGACTGAAATAAAAGCATAGACTCTGCGTTTGACCTAGCTCATTATGCAGAACTGTTATAGCCTTGTGTATCATCTCAGAGAGAGTTAACCATTTGCAGAGTTGCATTATCTCTGAAATATTTTTTAAATCAACAGCCTAGTGACCCAAGTCCACAAATCCTTTATAGAAGCCTCTGACGACCTTGATCCCATTACACTACTGCTAAGAGAGACTGTCCTTAGGCCATAGGTACCAGTCTATTGCACCTGTCTGTCTGTCTGGCTGGCTTTCTCACTGAGACACTATGTATGTGATGGGTGTGTAGACCTAAGGGTGGGATCATTTGTCTTCACAAGACTGTGGGAAGAATTTTCTCCATGCGGGACAATATATTATTCTATTCAGTTCTATTCTTTTTTTTATTCCATTCAGTTCTATTCTATTCAGATCAGTTCTATTTAATTCCATTCCATTCTATTCCCTCCAGGAAAAAGTATCACCCAATGGTAACTGGTGACACTGTGGATCATGGTGCATGATGACCTAGGGTCCCCCTGCTGGTTATTCCAAGCAGATGGATGTCCAGTCCTGCCAGTGAGTCTCAATAAAGTTGGGTGACATAACTTCAAACCCCTTTGCAGAATCTGGAAGAATCGTCGGGGCTCGTGCCAACCACAAGACAAGAGATATAAATTATGTAAGAAGAGGAGACGTTTTATTATGTTTCATTGTGGGAAATACATGCAAACAGTGGCATTTAATCCCCCAACAACAGTAAAAACCTTCGCGTGGGAGAAGAACGTGAGCCACTGCCAACTAACTTGCATCAGCTGGGGTTGAATGGCTGAGTGCTCAGTCACAGGTAAGAAGTAACATTAGGCTAGCTAGCAGCTAACTTGGCTTGATGGCTAGTTAGCTTGCTCCTTTTAGTTTTAAAGAGAAAAGCTAACGTTAACCCTTAGCTCCCATGCTATTTAGCTAAATCATATCAAAGTCAAATGACAGGGTTTGTGTTGAGCGCAGTTGTGAAATTGCACTCTGCATTAGCTTAACTAACGTTACGTTAACTAGTTAACGTTAGCAAGCTAGCGGACTGAGACAAATTCTCTCACTCAGTGACTCACTTCGCTAGTCTTTGGTTGTCAGCGTGGCCACACTGTTAGACGCGTGTTCATTTAACTTTAGCTTGAGAAGCTGGCTGTTTAGCTAGTTAGCTACACAGCCTAGGCTAGGTACTGGTGGAGTCATGCGGACTTTTAGCAATGGCTATGCCCTTGCTTGTGTAAGGAAAGCCAGTGAGAACCTCTAACAAATAGTGAACGTTGTTGCCTACTTATGTGATGATGGTAAACAAAGTCTAACTAACTAGATGACGTGCTCTAGTATCAAAGTCCAGAAGAGGTGATCTGTCATACTCAGATCCTTGACACGACTCCAAAGACGAGGAGAACGAAGATGTCAACATAAACGCCTTGTCTTTGGCGTCTCGTGTCAAGGATGTACTTGCAGCCTGTCAAGTTTGTTAACACCGTGGTTGCTACTCATGTTAAGCCACTCAGTAACACGTAGGTTATGTCTTTTCATATATAGACTCTCTGGATTTTAATCATGATGGGCCTTCATCACGACAGAAACAAAACCAACACCAGTCCAGGAGGGGTCGAGCCAGAGTGGACCACAACCGTACTTGGAGTAGTCCTAATAATTATGTCCCACTGCCGCAGCAGCAGCAAGACCATTTTCACCATGGGGTCAAATCATCTCATGACAATGTCCTAGTAAACTTCCATCCTCCACCTCACCACAGAGAGGATGTACAGAGGGGTCGAGGAAGAGGGAGTAATGGAAGTTGTGGGGGAGGTGGCCGGGGCTCAAGGGGCCGGAATCCGAGGTGGAATAGGCCTGGGGTTGAAATTGGCACTGGGGCCCTTGGCTTACCTGGGGGCCACCATGGACTGGTTGGTGGAGGCTACAGGCCTGGAACACTCCACATGGAGAGGGGACCCCCCATTGACGGGCCTAGCTGGCGTCGAGACCCTGGGGGCCGGGGGGGAGAGGTGGGGCCTGCCCATGAAGACCACCAGGACACCCGGCCTAAAAAGCCCCGGAGGTTCAGCCAGGAGCCACGGAGAGGAGAGAGGAGCTCTAAAGGACCTCCTCACTCTCTGGACAAGCAGGAGAACCAGGAAAACCATGCTACAGGAGGAGGGGGAGGAGGCTGGGATCTGGTTGAGCCCAGAGAAGAAACCCGATCATTAGAAATTGGAACCAGAAACCGTAAAGGCGGTAGGACCGAGGAAAGGAACCCCCATGTTGACCCTCGAAAGAAATTCCAAGAGCCAAAGCGAAGCCAGGGGCCGATCAAAGAATATCCCCAGGAGAGGAAGGAGCCTGAAAGGGGAGCCAGCGGCAGAGACATCCTCCCTGCCCATCATGGCAAACTGGGCCCCAGCACTGAAGAAGAGCCCAACTGGAGGGGTCAGGGGAAATGCACCCCCCTGCAGGACAGAGGCCAGAGGAGAACACCCAAATATGACTACAGGCCTGGGCAGAAGAGGGGGGACAACAACATGCCCAACAAGAGCAAGGAGACACAGACAGGTGAGAGGGCAGTTTCACAGAAAAAAAAATAACCAAATGAAAACACTAAGCTAAAGAATATCTGAAAACATTTTTTATTAGATCGGTCATTTGTGAATGAGTTTGCTCTGAGAGTAGTTATCATGTTGATTGTATGTTCCAAATGGCACCCTTTTCTCTACATAGTGCACTACTTTTAACCAAAGCCCTATGAGCCATGATCAAAAGCAGTGCACTATATAGGGAATAGGATGCCATTTGGGATTGAACCATCATTATTAAGACCACTCCAGTTATGGTCCACTCTGGCTCTGACCCTCCTGGACTGGTGCTGGTTATGTTTTGGAGTCTCTAGTGACTCTCTCCATCTCTGTCCAGGTTGCCTGATTGAGCAGCTGTCCGAGGAGAAGTATGAGTGCATGGTGTGCTGTGAGGTGATCAGGGTGATGGCACCTGTCTGGAGCTGTCTCAGCTGCTTCCATGTCTTCCATCTCAACTGCATCAAGAAGTGGGCCCGCTCCCCAGCCTCACAGGCAGATGGTAGGCCGAACACAGACAGACCAACAGGCAGACACGTGTGCAATTAAGCACTGCCCAGCAGTCACTCATTCAGCTGTGCATCTATTCATGACTTTTAACACAATAGTCCTCCATAGATAGCACATTGCTGCTCCACCCAGACAATACAGGAGTGCACATTCTGCACGACAGATGAGGCTACAATATCCACTGTAGCAAAAATGCGGCCCCAGTGACCTTATCCTAATTGCAGTGGCCTTCTATTATCTTAATTGCAGCTAATGTGCACTGTTACTTCTGTACTAACAATGTCACAATATATTGTAACTTTATAAGATGTAACTTTATTTAAGATGTAGTCCACATTTTGTGGACAACCATCATTCTTAAAGAGATCTGTGAAGGATGCTATATGTGATATTCAAGCTTTTGTTCTAATTTGCAGAAACAAATGATGGGTGGAGGTGTCCAGCTTGTCAGAATGTTGTCTTCCAACCCCCAAACACCTACAAGTGCTTCTGTGGTAAGTGATTAGCTAATAGCCATTATTCCCAGACAGTAGTGCATCCCTAGTCTTCCTCGCTCGTTGAGATGCTTTGCTCATTATGTAAGGGATAATCAACAAGGGGTTATGCGTTCTATGGAAAATAATGAATGTCTCGCGTCGCATTGGCTTGAAGGGCATTCTAGAGTATGCATTATTTAAGTGATAAGGCCCGAGATTGTCGAGGCCCGGCAAACCGTGCTAATATATCCTCCAAACTCTGGCTTTGAGGGCGTTATCACTTTTATACAACGGTTTACCAACATATTCAAATAATGATTGACATATTTTCATAAAAAATGTTATTTTGATATATTATTCATACTTTTTCCATCCTTTCACAAGCTATAGTCCCAACACAAACCTAGGGTTGCAACTAGGGCTGTTGCGATGACCGTATGACTGCCTCCACGTGACCGAATAGTCACAGTAGTTAGGCTTCTCCAAGCTCTTATGCTGGATAGCTCTTATCCTGGGGCGGCAGGGTAGCCTAGTGGTTAGAGCATTGGACTAGTAACCGGAAGGTTGCAAGTTCAAACCCCCGAGCTGACAAGGTACAAATCGGTTAACCCACTGTTCCTAGGCCGTCATTGAAAATAAGAATTGGTTGCCTAGTTAAATAAAGTTTAAACATTTTTTAAATGCTGCTGATGGTCATTAGTAGCCTACCAAGCATGCTAACTGCCTGGTGCTTAGCACTGTATTGTCCACTCTAATCAATCTGACATCAATGCAAAGGAAATTCTAATCAAACACTTCGAGAGCCCATGATCTCATGTTGCGCAACATTTCTACAGGCTATGCAATTGCGGGAGAAAACAAGAGTGATGGGCGCTAATAAAAAGAGGATCCCATCAGCTTTCCATACATAGGCTAGGCCTATATTTATTTCTCAACTTTCCTAATATTAAGCACATTGCTTATATTTACAACAGGAGTATAGGCTACCTGTCTGGCATGAAAATAAACCATGGGGGAAACCTAGTCAGTTGTGCAACTGACTGCCTTAAGCGGCAATGTCTTCCGCATTTAACCCAACCCCTCTGAATCAGAGAGGTGCGGGGGGCTGCCTTAATCGACATCCATGTCTTCTGCGCCAGGGGAACAGTGGGTTAACAGCCTTGCTCTGAGGCAGAACAACAGATTTTTACCTTGTCAGCTCGGGGATTCGATCAAGCAACCTTTTTGTTACTGACCCAACGCTCTAACCACTAGGCCACCTGCACCAAAGCGTCCTCCATTTGCTATTTACATTTGAAGTCGGAAGTTTACATACACCTTAGCCAAATATATTTAAACTCAGTTTGTCACAATTCCTGACATTTAATTGTAGTAAAAATTCCCTGTCTTAGGTCAGTTAGGATCACCACTTTTTTATTTTAAGAATGTGAAATGTCAGAATAATAGTAGAGAATTATTTTATTTCAGCTTTTATTTATTTCATCTCATTCCCAGTGGGTCAGAAGTTTACATGCACTCAATTAGTATTTGTTAGCGTTGCCTTTAAATTGTTAAACTTGGGTCAAACTTTTAAGGTAGCCTTCCACAGGCTTCCCACAATAAGTTGGGTGAATTTTGGCCTATTCCTCCTGACAGAGCTGGTGTAACTGAGTCAGGTTTGTAGGCCTCCGTGCTTGCACACGCTTTTTCAGTTCTGCCCACACATTTTCTATAGGATTGAGGTCAGGGCTTTGTGATGGCCACTCCAATACCTTGACTTTGTTGTCCTTAAGCCATTTTGCCACAACTTTGGAAGTATGCTTGGGGTCATTGTCCATTTGGAAGACCCATTTGCAACCAAGCTTTAACTTCCTGACTGATATCTTAATGTTGCTTCAATATATCCACATAATTTTCCTTTTCATGATGCCATCTATTTTGTGAAGTGCACCAGTCCCTCCTGCAGTAAAGCACCCCTACAACATGTTGCTGCCCCCGTGCTTCACGTTTGGGATGGTGTTCTTCGTCTTGCAAGCCTCCCTCTTTTCCCTCCAAACATAACAATGGTCATTATGGCCAAACAGTTCTATTTTTGTTTCATCAGACATTTCTCCAAAAAGTAATTTCTTTGTCCCCATGTGCAGTTGCAAACTGTAATCTGGCTTTTTTTATGGCGGTTTTAGAGCAGTGGCTTCTTCCTTGCTGAGCGGCCTTTCAGGTTATGTCGATATAGATACTTTTGTACCTGTTTCCTCCAGCATCTTCACAAGGTCCTTTGCTGTTCTGGGATTGATTTGCACTTTTCATACCAAAGTACGTTCATCTGTAGGAGACAGAACGCGTCTCCTTCCTGAGCGGTAAGACTGCTGCATGGTCCCATAGTGTTTATACTTGCGTACTAATGTTTGTACAGATGAACGTGGTACGTTCAGGCGTTTGGAAATTGCTCCCAATGATGAACCAGACTTTTGGAGGTCTCCATTTTTTTTTTCTGAGGTCTTGGCTGATTTCTTTTGATTTTCCCATGATGTCAAGCCCTGAGGCACTGAGTTTGAAAGTAGGCCTTGAAATTAATCCACAGGTACACCTCCAATTGACTGCACCTGCACACCTGACTAGCATCACCACCCTGGATGGTTCCGACCTTGAATATGTGGACATCTATAAGTACCTAGGTGTCTGGCTAGACTGTAAACTCTCCTTCCAGACTCATATCAAACATCTCCAATCGAAAATCAAATCTAGAGTCGGCTTTCTATTCCGCAACAAAGCCTCCTTCACTCACGCCTCCAAACTTACCCTAGTAAAACTGGCTATCCTACCGATCCTCGACTTTGGCGATGTCATCTACAAAATTGCTTCCAACACTCTACTCAGCAAACTGGATGCAGTTTATCACAGTGCCATCCGTTTTGTCACTAAAGCACCTTATATCACCCACCACTGCGACCTGTATGCTCTAGTCGGCTGGCCCTCGCTACATATTCGTCGCCAGACCCACTGGCTCCAGGTCATCTACAAGTCCATGCTAGGTAAAGCTCTGCCTTATCTCAGTTCACTGGTCACGATGGCAACACCCACCCGTAGCACGCGCTCCAGCAGGTGTATCTCACTGATCATCCCTAAAGCCAACACCTCATTTGGCCGCCTTTCGTTCCAGTTCTCTGCTGCCTGTGACTGGAACGAATTGCAAAAATCGCTGAAGTTGGAGACTTTTATCTCCCTCACCAACTTCAAACATCTGCTATCTGAGCAGCTAACCGATCGCTGCAGCTGTACATAGTCTATTGGTAAATAGCCCACCCATTTTTACCTACCTCATCCCCATACTGTTTTTATTTATTTACTTTTCTGCTCTTTTGCACACCAATATCTCTGTACATGACCATCTGATCATTTATCGCTCCAGTGTTAATCTGCAAAATTGTAATTATTCGCCTACCTCCTCATGCCTTTTGCACACAATGTATATAGACTCTCTTTTTTTCTACTGTGTTATTGACTTGTTAATTGTTTACTCCATGTGTAACTCTGTTGTCTGTTCACACTGCTATGCTTTATCTTGGCCAGGTCGCAGTTGCAAATGAGAACTTGTTCTCAACTAGCCTACCTGGTTAAATAAAGGTGAAATAAAATAAAATAAAAATTGTCATTTAGCCTATCAGAAGCTTCTCAAGCCATGACATTAATTATTTTTCTTCCCCGAGCAGTTTAAAGGCACAGTGAATTTAGTGTATGTAAACTTCTGACCCACTGGAATTGTGATACAGTGAAATAATCTGTCTGTAAACAATTGTTGGAAAAAATACTTGTCATGCACAAAGTAGATGTCCTACCCGACTTGCCAAAACTATAGTTAGTTGACAAGAAATTTGTGGAGTGGTTGAAAAACGAGTTTTAATGACTCCAACCTAAGTGTATGTAAACTTCTGACTTCAACTGTAAGTGCATAGATGACATGTTTTTTCCTGCTGCCCCTGTTTCGATACAGGTGTATGATAATGGTCCATTCTAAATCGAAACAAATGTCACATTATTAAATCAACTTTTCGGACGCCTCGTGTTGCCTAGCCCATAGCCCTATATGTTTTAATAAGGTTTGTATCACAACTATCACAGTTTTGTGTGTTCCTTCCAAACAACTGTACTTTAGTTTAATCTGTCCACAGAGTATTTTGCCAGTAGCACTGTGGAACAGCCAGGTGCTCTTTTGTGAACTTCAGATGTGCAGTAATGTTTTTTGGGGGACAGCAGTGGCTTCATCCGTGGTGTCCTACCATGAACAAGATTCTCGTTCAGTGTTTTTACATATTGTAGACTCGTCAACAGAGATGTTGGCATGTTCCAAAGATTTCTGTAAGTCTTTATCTGATAGTCTAGGATTCTTCTTAACCTCTTCGAGCATTCTGCTCTGTGCTTTTGCAGCCACTCCTAGGGAGAGTAGCAACAGTTGTGAACTTTCTCCATGTATAGACCATTTGTCTTACCATGAACTGATGAACATCAAGGCTTTTAGAGATACTTTTATAACCCTGTCCAGCTTTATGCAAGACAACAATTATTCATCTTAGGTCTTCTGAGATGTCTTTTGTTCGAGGCATGGTTCACATCAGGCAATGCTTCTGGAGAATCGCAAACTCAAATTTAGTGTTTTAAAAAATAAAATAAAAATTTGGCATGGAAGCTCTAACCAAAATCTCCAATCTCGTCTCATTGATTGGACTCCAGGTTAGCTGACTCTTGATTCCATTTAGCTTTTGGAGAAGTCATTAGCCTAGGTCTTCACATACTTTTTCCAACCTACACTGTGAATGTTTTAATTGTGTATTCAATATATACAAGAAAAGTACAATAATTGTTATTAGTTGAAGCACACTGTCTATTGTTGTGACTTAAAATTTGATCTGATCTTCATCTATGAAAAATTTCTGCAGAAATTCCAAATGGTTCACATACTTTTTTGGCCACTGTATAATCAGCGCATGAGTTTCAAGTTTGGGGATGGTAATTTTCACCATAAACATTCACCTTTATAATAAAAGCATTACATGCATAAATGCATTTGCGGTCACTTTTGGTAATGGTGTTTTCCGCTAATGGAACATTTGCGCTTATAGCCTACTACCATGTGCGCATTACTGTGCTTATAATGTGAAGAAATAAACTATTAGGCTATCAACATGTTAAGCTAAACATTCTGATCCGTTGCGTCAGCCTCATTGCCTAAAAACGTTTTCTTCCATGCTAGTGGTTGTATTAATTTGGGATCTATCGCATCATCAACTGTCCCAGACTGTTTGGAATATTTATTTCTGGCACAGAATATAATAATAATTTTGTACTATGGGGGATAGTAGATTGACATAGGCTAGTGCTTTTGCTGTTTGTTAGGCCTACTCATCTTGTTTTCGTCAGCGCCCAGTTGTGTCCCCGATTACGGCCACAAAGGGTATGCCGCCGGGAAATTCAAGGCATTATCAAGTGCTTGTCAAATTGTGAATGAGGGACAATTGGAGTGTGTACAGCCTGAGCAAAAAACTAAGCAGAGCTTAGTAGAACATCTTTTGTATGTTTGTAGAACTACAGTTAATAACTCTAAATTAAGCATATGGGAGTACCTATTTCTTTGTTAACATCTCAACACAGAATAGATGCATGTGCGCACTCCCTCAAATCCTTTGGAGAAAATGTAAATTTTATTTTGCTTTGTTCAATTGTATTCTTCATACTTTAAAATAATGCCACGGAATTACATGTTATCCCAGGCTATGATTTAATTGTAAACAAATCTTATCTGCTAAATAAAAGTGTTTTCCACAGCCATTTGGCACATCAGGACCTAGGCTATATTACATGGATTTATTACTTTTTAAAATGTGTGGTTTGCCAGGGGATACTAAATGTGTTTATGTTAATGGTAAATTACCGTGAGACCGACCATTATTTGCTTGACATTCACCGACTGACAATTTTGTGACCTACACAGCCCTAGTTGCAACCCAAGCCAACTGGTTGTTCGTTCTATCAGTTTGGTTGCTAGAGACGTAACCCAGTCGTGCAGACTTTTTGTTCTGTAACGTTTGTTCTAAATGTTCCATTGCCATACTGACTGGCAATGTTCTTATCCCTTGCTTGCTTGCTTGCTAGCCAGCCAACTGTAGCTAACTTAGTCACGTCAAAAAGTGCAGCCAGAATAACAGCAAAGTAGCTGCATTTGCTCAAGCTGTTTTCCAGAGACATTTATTTTGATACAACCATAACAATGAGCTTATGAGGTGCAATTTCGCTCTCCCGTCAGGACACTGTTGTTCAAAGGAGCTAGCCAACAACACAGCTATCACAATCACTTCAAACTGAAGCTGGAAAGACTGCAAACTGGATGCACTTTGACCTTTTTTCAATGGACATTTCTTTGTATATATCCATAAATGATGCCAGCTGATTCATGATTTTGACTGGCTGAGAAATGCTGTCTGCTTGTTTCATCCCAACTCCTGATGCGTTCTTTACTATGGAACAGCTGGGGATTGCATTTGAATTTTGAAACAATGATGTCGTAGAGACCGACCGCAAGGTTTCGACAAATCTCCGCTGTTGAAAACTAAATGTTAGTCTAAAAGAAATGTAAGAATGTCTACATACATTTCTATAGTGGGGATCAAGTTTATAAATTGCCTGGTTGGGCTGATGAGACCGTGGATTGCGCAGTCAGATGGAACAGATTAAATAGTAATTTTAACGTCATAGATTTAGCCGGTGGTAATTTGTGGAATAGACACTGGCTGGAATGGGAGGTCTTTAACCAATCAGCATTCAGGATTAGATCCACCCTACGGTATAATACAATGGCTAATGCGTGGAGTTGCACCTTCCATGGCGCTGCATTATTTTCCAGAGACCGTTTACATGTTATCCCAGGCTATGATTTAACATATTAGAAATGTGTTCAACATCCACTGAAGTAGCTTGCAAGTGTACTAGATAGCTATGATAATAGTTGCCTTGGTAACCAAACAGACTTGCTAGTTTAGCTAACCAAACCATCAATCCTAGCTTGATATTATAAAAATCGAATTCAACAATGAATGTTTTCAATTCAACTTTTGCTTTCAAAAGCTGCTCAAACATAGAACATGTAAGAATGCACTTCATAGCCATTTAATTCTACCATGCATTACAAGGAAATAATGCACGCTCTAGAACAGCGATTCTGAACTTGTTCAAGTGAGTTTTTGAATGGGTCGCAGGTGTCTAAGTAAAAGTAATAATAAATATAAACGAATGTATTAACAAATACTCAGGTCTGAACTTAAACAATTTAAACCAGGTAGAAAGTGTGTAGAAAAGATCATGAACTTACATTTTTTAAATATAATTTAATTCCAGAAAACAATCTATTTTCAATAGAGCTATTAGTAGTGCTATTTTGGTTGATTTAGTGGTCTCATACCAGTGAGTTTTTAACATTCTTCATCAAGAGTATGGGCAAAGTGTATTTATTGACAATTAGAGGTGGGCATGTTGGTCCCTTGTTTTATAATTGCTACATTTAGTTTCAATACAGCATTAAAAATAGTTTTCCAGATTGTATATTGATTATTTTTCGCAATGCGAATATTGGTTCATGACTGAGACAACGTGGTTCAATTTGGGTCCCAAGGCAAAACCAGTTGAGAACCACTGCTCTAGAATGCCCTTCAAGACAATCAAGAGTATTCAACAATGCCATGGTACAAAACAAATAATCATCTTAATGCTACTGAACTGATAAAATTAACAAGTAGTAGAAATACATTTCCTTGTCCAGAGTTCTTTCTCTGTACTGTGTTTCCTTATTCTGGTGTGATTGACAGGCAAAGTGACCAACCCGGAGTTCCAGCGTAGCGAGATCCCACACAGCTGTGGAGATATGTGTGGGAAGAAGAGGAGCGGAGCAGACTGCAAGCACCCCTGTAACATGTGAGACACAACCCAACCCATACATAACGAACCTCATCCCACCACCACATAACAATCTGTGGTTCAACAACATGAAGTGGTTGTCTTGATTGTGTCGCCTCTGTGGTTCTCTCTGCAGCTTGTGTCACCCCGGACCTTGTCCACAGTGTCCTGCCTCTGTCACCAAAGCCTGCATCTGTGGAAGAACCAGGTACTGTATATCCTCTTGACCTCATGTTTGCATCCCAAAATGGGCCCATAGGGATCTGGTCAAAAGTAGTGCACTATATAGGGAATAGGGTACCTTTTGGGACATTGTAATAACTTACCCACTGTTTATTTACATACATTTGAAGTTGGAAGTTTACACATACCTTAGCCAAATACATTTAAACTCAGTTTTTCACAATTCCTCACATTTAATCCATGTAAATAATTCCCTGTCTTATTTATGTCAGTCACTTTGTTTTAAGAATGTGAAATGTCAGAATAATAGAGAATGATTTATTTAAGCTTTTATTTCTTTCATCATATTTCCAGTGGGTCAGAAGTTCACAAAAACTCAATTAGTATTTGGTAGCGTTGCCTTTAAATTGTTTAACTTGGGTCAAATGCTTCAGATAGCCTTCCACAACCTCCCCACAATATGTTGGGTGAGTTTTGGCCCCTTCCTCCTGACAGAGCTGGTGTAACTGAGTCAGGTTTGTAGGCCTCCTTGCTCACACATGCTTTTTCAGTTCTGCCCACAAATGTTCTATAGGATTGAGGTCAGGGCTTTGTGATGGCCACTCCAATACCTAGACTTTGTTGTCCTTAAGCCATTTTCCACAACTTTGGAAGTATGCTTGGGGTCATTGTCCATTTGGAAGACCCATTTGCAACCAAGCTTTAACTTCCTGACTGATGTCTTGAGATGTTGCTTCAATATATCCACATCATTTGACTCCCTCATGATGCCATCTATTTTGTGAAGTGCACCAGTCCCTCCTGCAGCAAAGCACCCCACAACATGATGCTGCCACCCCCGTGCTTCACGGTTGGGATGGTGTTCATCGACTTGCAAGCATCCCCCTTTTTCCTTCAAACATAACGATGGTCTTTATGGCCATTATAGCCATTTTTGTTTCATCAGACCTGAGGACATTTCTCCAAAAAGTACAATCTTTGTTCCCATGTGCAGTTGCAAACCGTAGTCTGGCTTTTTTATGGCGGTTTTTGAGCAGTGGCTTCTTCCTTGCTGAGCGGCCTTTCAGGTTATGTCAATATAGGACTCGTTTTACTGTGAATATAGATACCTTTGTACCTGTTTCCTCCAGCATCTTCACAAGGTCCTTTGCTGTTCTGGGATTGATTTGCACTTTTCGCACCAAAACACGTTCATCTCTAGGAGACAGAACGCGTCTCCTACCTGAGAGGTCAGATGGCTGTGTGGTCCCATAGTGTTTATTCTTGCGTATTATTGTTTGTACAGATGAACGTTGTACCTTCAGGTGTTTGGAAATTGCTCCCAAGGATGAACCAGACTTGTGGAGGTCTAAAATGTGTTTTGAGGTCTTGGCTGATTTCTTTTGATTTCCCCATACTGTCAAGCAAAGAGGCACTTGAGTTTGAAGGTATGCTTTGAAATACATCCACAGGTACACCTCCAATTGACTCAAATGATGTCAATTAGCCTATCGGAAGCTTCTATAGCCATGACATAATTTTCTGGAATTTTCCAAGCTGTTTAAAGGCACAGTCAACTTAGTGTATGTAAACTTCTGACTCACTGGAATTGTGATCCAGTGAATTATAAGTGAAATAATCTGTCTGCAAACAATTGTTGGAAAAATGCCTTGTCATGCACAAAGTAGATGTCCTAACCAACTTGCAAACACTACAGTTTGTTAACAAGAACTTTGGAGTGGTTGAAAAATTAGTTTTAATGACTCCAACCAAGTGTATGTAAACTTCAGCCTTCAACTGTACCTTAGCTTAGGCTGCCAAATGTTCGTCATTTCTGTGTCACTATTACTAAGGTTTAACAATTGGTATAGGAAAAACTTTGCACCTCAGCCCAAACACTCACAGTAAAATACTTCTCTCTGCAGTCAGCCAATGCGGTGTGGCCAGGCCACTGCCATCCACTGTGACAAGCAGTGTGACTTGATCCTCAACTGTACCGAACACACCTGCACCCAGGCGTGCCACAGCGGACTGTGCCAGCCGTGCCAACTACAGGTCCAGCAGGGTGAGATACTACAAGAAGTTCCACATAATCTAAAAAATAGCGATGACTTTGTCCTGGTCTCAATCTCTTAGCTGTGGTAATGCGTTACACTGATGCAGTCTCCTGTTTTTCTTAACCTTTGACCTGCTGACGTGCTATTGCAGTGTGCTTCTGTGGCGTTGTCTATCGGGAGGTGCTGTGTGGGACGGATAAAGACTGCTTTGACGGCTCAGGACACTTCTCCTGTCAGAAAGCATGTGGCAAGTACGTTCTAACCAGCAGATAGAAAGTAACTTTTTAGTTTGCTACTTTGAGAATATGATCTCTTTCCGCCTGAAGATTAGTCAGTAATGTCTTAGCCAGATTTGCGGAGCATCCTTTTCCTTGCTCCAATCATGCCTTGTATATTATTGATTGATTTTCTGATTCGCAATATTTTCTCGCTCGCAGGATTTTGGACTGTGAGGCCCACCGATGCAAGCAAGTGTGCCACCGTGGGCCGTGCCAGCCGTGCCCACGCTCCCCCAGGCTGGTGAGGAATTGCCCCTGTGGGCAGACGGCCTTGGCCAAGCTCCTGGAGCTGGGCTACCCTGAGCGCCGCAGCTGCTCTGACCCCATCCCTTCCTGTGGCAAGACCTGCAACAAGCCCCTGCCCTGTGGATCCAATGGTAAGACCGACAGTGTGTCCACAGGTATGATCTTTCTATGGGATTTAAATGTGTTGACTTGTTCCCCCATGTCATTACAGAGACCATCCACATCTGTGAGAAGCTGTGCCACGAGGGCTGCTGTGGCCCCTGCACACTCACCTCCACCATCAAATGCAGATGTGGTTCGAAGATCAATGTTAGTCCCCAAAAAGGAGTACTGTACATATATGGTGTTTGTATCATGCTTGTATCGTGAGGGAAAGTCTTCAAATGTAATCAAATTGTATTTGTCACATGCACCAAATACAACCGGTGTAGACCTTACAGTGAAATGCTTACTTACAAGCCCTTAACCAAGAATGCTTTACGAAGTTTTAAGAAAAAATAAGTTAAGTAAAAAAAAATAGAAAATAAAAGTAACAAATAATTAAACAGCAGTAAAAAAAACAATAGTGAGGCTATATACAGGGGGTACCGGTACAGCGTTGATGTGCGGGGGCACTGGTTAGTTGAGGTTGTTGAAGTAATATGTACATGTAGGTAGAGTTAGTGACTGCATAGATAATAAACAGAGTAGCAGCAGAGTAAAAGAGGGGTCTGGGTAACCCTTTGATTAGCTGTTCAGGAGTCTTATGGTTTGGGTGTAGAAGTTAAGAAGCCTCTTGGACCTAGACTTGGCACTCCAGTACCGCTTGCTGTGCGGTAGAAGAGAGAACAGTCAATGACTAGGGTGGCTGGAGTCTTTTTTTTTTTTGGGCTTTCCTCTGACACAGCCTGGTATAGAGGTCCTGGATGGCAGGAAGTTTGGCCCCGGTGATGTACTCGGCCATACGCACTACCCTTTGTAGTGCCTTGCGGGGCCGAGCAGTTGCCCTACCAGGCTGTGATGCAACCAGTCAGGATGCTCTTGATGGTGCAGTCGTAGAACCTATTGAGGATCATAGGACCCCAAATCTTTTCAGTCTCCTGAGGGGGAATAGGTTTTGTTGTGCCCTCTTCACGACTGTCTTAATGTGCTTAGACCATGATAGTTTGTTGATGTGAACACCAAGGAACTTGAAGCTCTCAACCTGCTCTACTACAGCCCCGTCGATGAGCACTCTCCCATTCTGTCTTTTTCCTGTAGTACACAATCAACTCCTTTGTCTTGATCACATTGAGGGAGAGGTTGTTGTCCTGGCACCACATGGCCAGGTCTCTGACCACCTCCCTATAGGCCGTCTCATCATTGTCGGTGATCAGGCCTACCACTATTGTGTCATCAGCAAACTTAATGATGGTGTTGGCGTCGTGCCTGGCCATGCAGTCATGAGTGAACAGGGAGTACAGGAGGTGACTGAGCACGCACCCCTGAGGGGCCCCTGTGTTGAGGATCAGCGTGGTGGACGTGTTCTTACCTACCCTTACCACCTGGGGGTGACCCGTCAGGAAGTCCAGGATCCAGTTGCAGAGGGAGGTGTTTAGTCACAGGGTCCTTAGCTTAGTGATGCGCTTTGAGTACTATGGTGCTCTCATGCGTGTTTCAGTGTTACTTTCCTAGAAGTGAGCATAAAGTAATTTAGCTCATCTGGTAGGCTTGTGTCAATGGGCAGCTCGCGACTGTGCTTCCTTTTGTAGTCTGTAATTGGCTAATAGGACCGATGGTAAAGGGAGAATTCCCGCTCGCTGCCGGATCCTTACAAGGCACCTGGACCTTGGTCCCAGATATTTGTCTCTCCTGCGAATGACGGGGATGAGGGTCTTGTCGGGCGGCTGAAGTAAATCTTTCCTGTCTGACTCGTTAAAGAAAAGGTATTCCTTCAGTACAGGGTGAGTAATTGCTGTCCTGGTATCTAGAAGCTCTTTTTGGTCATAAGACACGGTGGCAGAAACATTACGTACAAAATAAGTTCCAAATAACGGGAAAAAACACACACAATAACACAATTGGTTAAGGAATTGTAAAACGGCAGCCCTCTCCAGCGCCAATTTCAATAGTTCTGTATAGATTGCGCACTGTTGCAAATGGAGGTGTAATTCTGTTCTACCAAAGAGAACCCCTGAAGACCAACTCTTTGTTTTCAGGATGTTCCCTGTGCAACCATCCAGAATGAAGGTAAGATTTTTTTCATTCTTTGGGGGGGGGGGGGGGTGTTGCCACTGTACTTACTAAAAGTAGATTTGTCTTGTACTTAAGTGCCTCATCCATTGTCATAATGTCCTCTTAATTTAATCTCTTTCCTTCCTCCCAATTGTAGATGGACTGATTTTTACCTGTGAGAAGCGCTGCCTAAAGAAGCGCTCCTGTGGCCGACACAAATGTGGCGAGCTGTGCTGTGTGGTGAGTGACAGAAAGCAGTGTGTGGCACCCAGTTTGTAAAGAACACAGTCAGGAAGTAAAAGTCATACATTAGTTACCTGAATGAATTTGGTAGTAGTTATTAGGAATGAATTGATGGCACTACAGAGGGCATCCAGATGTGCCTGCCTACTATCTAGCTGGTGTCACACTGACATATGTCCCCGCCCCATAGGGTGTGGAACACACATGCTCTCTGGTCTGTGGCTACAAGCTCAACTGTGGCCTCCACCGCTGCCAAGAGCTCTGTCACCGTGGGAACTGCCAACCCTGCTGGCAAACCAGTGAGTACCAGTCAACGTTCCCAGTGCTACTCCCAGTGGCACTGCCAACAGATGTTCACATGCCAGCAGATGCACAGATGCCTGAGTCATTTTATCCAGGCTTTGCGATTCTTTTTGGTTCAAATGGCAATGTTCCTCACCATATCTTATCTTGCTTAAGTCTAGAGCACATCCTATTTCACAGGGTAGGAAGTCCATTTACTATACCAGTGAGGGTGAATCTTAACTTCCACTTAATTTTCACTGTCTCCTATTGACATGTGTTAGTGTGATACAGTATGCTGTGTCTTGATAATTGAGATCACATGGCCCCATTAGCTAAGTAACCTGCCAGACCGGTTGTCATAGGCCACATCCCTCTGATTTCGTGCCTGTTTCCTGTGTGTAGGTTTTGATGAGCTGGCGTGCCACTGTGGGGGGACTGTCCTGTTCCCCCCAATCGCCTGTGGCACCAAGCCCTTAGAGTGTAAGAACCTGTGTACCAGGAGGCACAAGTGTGACCACCAAGGTAAAGAATCAAGCTACCTCTAGAACCAAAGAAATCACTACAATTCACCTGGAAGACTGCAAGTCATATATATATATATATATATATATATATATATGGTGCCATTTGGGATGAAACATTTCACTTTATAGTGCCTGAGAATGTTTATTCTTCGGTCTCATCTCATACTGTCTGTTTATGTCCTCAGTGTTCCATAATTGCCACAGTGAGGAGAAGTGCCCACCCTGTACTTACCTTACTCAGAAGTGGTGCATGGGAAAGCATGAGGTAACTTTCCTGATATTAGCCTATTGGCTGCATTGATCTAACCTTCAACCGGCTTCCCTTTGAAAGTATAGGGTGTGCCCTAAATGGCACCCTATTCCCTATATAGTACACTCCGTTTGACCAGAGCCCTATGGGCTGTAGTCAAAAGTAGTGTCATGTATAGGGAATAGGGTGCTATTTGGGATACTTCACCAAAGCCTTCCCCCGCAGCGAAGGAGCAACATTCCGTGCCACCTGCAGGACATCTCCTGTGGTCTGACCTGCAACAAGGTGCTGCTGTGTGACCTCCACCGCTGCCGCCGCATCTGCCACCGGGGAGAATGTCTGGCCAAGGGCGCCTGCCGCCAGCCCTGTGTGCTGCCCCGTGCCGACTGTGGCCACCCCTGCAACGCCCCTTGCCACAAGGGCACCAGTTGCCCGCGCAACACCTGCGCTGCCAAGGTACAAAAAGTTTCATGTTCAACCAACTGACTCGAGGGATTTTATCCTGGTTAAATAAAGGCTAATTAAATCAAAAATGTGGCACCTGTGCTATAGAGAGATTGCACTACATTTAGGGTGACATTCTGACTGTAAACATATGGAAAATTTCCCCCGAAAGGACCGTAGCTCTTCAAATACTCGGGCACATGGGTCAGACGTGGAGATACAGGCAGCCGTGTTGGACAGCAGTAGTCTTCTTGTGGCCAGGGTTTCATGAGTTTCCATGTCTGTCCCACAGGTGGCGCTACAGTGTGACTGCGGCCGGAGAAAGGAAACGGTAGTGTGCACGGAGGCAGCCAGTGCCCATCAGAGGTGCGCGCGCGTGTGCCCTTATGTGCCTGTACAGTAGAATCAAACAACTAACTTGCGTGCTCTAAACCAGAGTTTTCACTTATTCCATGTGCACTTTTCCGAACTTGACTGTGCATGCGGTGCCAACCAGTGGTTCCCATTATGTGTCCCTGTGCTGTAGGTATGCTGCCATTGCCATGGCCAGTAAGCTGTCTGACATGCAGCTGGGTGACTCTGTAGACATCGGTCTAATCACTAAGAAGGAGATGAAACAGGCCAAGTAAGATGGGACCAAACCGGACTCAAAGCTTATAGCATACAAAACATAGTTGTTTACCTTGTACAAAATACGAGTGTACCGTTTCCAGCTTATGTTAATGTCTCTGTGTGTTCCGTCTCAGGTTGGAGTGTGACGAAGGGTGTGCTGCACTGGAAAGGAACAGGTCAGTTTTTGCACAGCTGTTGTGCGCTCGCACACAGCAGGGCTCCAGACCTCAATCATTTTAGTCGCATTTTGCGACCCTTTGACTTGGCTGTACGAGATTAAATTCTTAACTGGTCGCATCGGCGCAAGCTTAACAGTCATCACATGGTCACCTCACTCAAAAGTTTCAAAACATTTTTGCTGCCTGAAAACATGATTTGGTCAAACAGTGAAGTGCTTTATCCTTACGATTCCTGTAATGCAAGTGTCTGCCAAGCCCATGTGCATGATTCACTAGGGCCTGCTGCTGTGATGAGTGAGCCGATCTCTCTCTCTCTCTCTCCGCCCGTTGTGCGCTCCGGGAATTGCTGGAAAAACACAGTTTTGGAAGCAACTACTGTTGAAACTGTCAAATAGACTATTTTACAACCGATCGCAAGAAATTGATATGGCTTTGAGATACGAAGCGTGCGAAAGTGGAATGCGCATCGGCCCTTGCGAGTGCATAGGGTAGTAGGCTACAATTGCAAAAACAATTTAGGACATTACTTTTACTGATTTAATAAATGGCTACTAAGCACTGGGTATTATATTTAGTGTTAGCGATCTAATGTGTTAAGTGTTTTCACTTCCTCGTGGTGAATTGGCCCCAAAATACTTAGCAGATGGTTTTAGTTCACATAAAGTAGGCGAATTCATCTCCATTGAACAACAACATTCTGGAGTCATATTTTAAGAGTAAAATATAACCGTACCCTTTTGTCAACCCACAATTCATGACAATCACCGGATTCTTGGACATGTTAGACTAAACAACTTATTTATTGAATAGCCTAACATCTCAGTATTCTATCATACCATCTAAAGCACTGTGAATGACTTTATAAAGCAATTTACACATTTCTTTTCCTATTGCTTAACGCTGTGGGGGGGGCTTGGTGTGACCAAACTGTGAGCTGGTGCCACCAACTGAAAAAGTGGCACCAGGGGAAAATGCTGGTCTGGAGCCCTGCACACAGACAGCCACTTGATAGCACATTGCTTTAGGCTGTCAAATGGATTTTTGTTTTCTTAAAATGTGCAGTCAACATCCGAGCTTTTTCCTGTTCTAGTCTTCTTTAGATCAGTGGACCTTAGTGTCTGCCCATGTTCGGTTGTGTGTATGTGTCCTGACAGGCGATTGGCTGTGGCCCTGCAGAGTTACCCTTCAGTGGACCCCTTCAACATCCGCACCTCCTCCTCCACTTATAGTGACAGCCTCCGAGGAGATGCCAGGTGGTGTACCAATACATGTAATGTATTATCCAATGCATGCCGAGAATGTTCTCAGATATTTTTGTCTTCATGTGCATGTTATGGGGATAATATTTCCCAATTTGAAGGCCAATTGATGGCACCGATGTACTTCGAGCCACTACCGGTGCGCTCTGAGACACCATTTTCACATTTCATTGACGTCTTTAAAATCAAAATCACATTTTATTGGTAGCAGATGTTAATGCGAGTGTAGCGAAATGCTTGTGCCCCTAGTTCCGACCGTGCAGTAATATCTAACAATTTCACAACTACCTTATACACACAAGTGTAAAGGAATGAATAAGAATATGTACATATAAATATATGGATGAGCGATGGTGCGGCATAGGCAAGATGCAGTAGATGGTATAGAGTACAGTATATTCATGAGATGGGTAATATAGGGTATGTAAACATATAAAAGTGGCATTGTTTAAAGTGGCTAGTGATACATTACATCAAGATGGCAAGATGCAGTAGGTGGTATAGAGTACAGTACATGCATATGAGATGAGTAATGTAGAGTATATAAACATTATATAAAGTGCATACATTTATTACATCCAATTTTTAATTGTTAGTGGCTAGAGATTTGAGTCAGTATGTTGGTAGCAGCCACTCAATGTTAGTGATGGCTATTTAAGTCTGATGGCCTTGAGATAGAAGCTGTTTTTCAGTCTCTCGGTCCCAACTTTGATGCACCTGTACTGATCTCGCCTTCTGGATGATAGCGGGGTGAACAGGCAGTGGCTCGGGTGGTTGTTGTCCTTGATTATCTTTTTGGCCTTCCTGTGACATTAGGTGCTGTAGGTGTTCTGGAGGGCAGGTAGTTTGCCCCCGGTGATGTGTTGTGCAGACCTCACTACCCTCTGGAGAGCCTTACGGTTGTGGGTGGAGCAGTTGTCGTACCAGGTGGTGATACAGCCTGACAACATGCACTCGATTGTGCATCTGTAGAAGTTTGTTTTTGGTGACGAGACAAATTTCTTCAGCCTCCTGAGATTGAAGAGATGCTGTTGCGCCTTCTTCACAACGCTGTCTGTGTGGGTGGACCAATTCAGTTTGTTCAAGATGTGTACGCCAAGGAACTTAACTTTCCACCTTCTCCACTGCTTTATCACAACATAAAGTATTTCTTATTTTTCCAAATTTAGAAAAGATTTGAAGTTTGTCAGCGAGGTTGAAGAGGAGATCAAGAATCTGGTTGAGTTGGCCAGCAAGGTAAGGGACCAATAGACTTAGGTTGTGTGCTGAATAACACCCTATTCCTTATAATAGTGCACTACTTTTGAACAGAGCCCTATCACCTGGTCAAAAGTAGTGCACGAAATGGGGAATAGGTTGCCATTTTGAACACAGATGGGGTGAATTTAACACAGAATTAAAGCACAGGGACAAGAATAAACACACGCCTCCTTGGCATGAAATGTCACCCCCCACTTAAATTGAGTACAGCGTGTATTATTTAAGAGCAGTTAGATGAGATGGTGGTGGATTTAAATACTTTATACAGGGCCAGCATTTCCCTATACATGACTGGGTTTCCCTAAACCACTACCAGCTTACTAGAGGACCTTCAGTTTGCGTAGTCTGCATTTAGCTAAAAGCTTCTGGTCCCCTTAGTTGAAGGAGTGCAGGAAAGACTTGAAGTATTTGAATGTCCTTGGGTATTACGATGGGTATTGATGATGATCGCTAAAGGTTCGATTTGTCGTTGGTTATCCCTTTTGGTTCTGAACATTGGGAAATACTAATTTAGTCAGCATAATGTCCAGTGAATTCAGCTCCGGTAGCTTGCGATGTTTATTAGGACATTTATTTAAAACTTAAATCAAATGGGGACTCGGAACAATCTTTCATAGTGGAAACATGAAGTCTTGAGTGACGTGTGTGTGTGTGTGTGTGTGTAACCTGTTTTCAGGGTAAACTGTCCAAGAGGAGCCACTGCTTCCCCCCAATGAACAGAGAGCACAGGAAGATAGTCCACGAGCTGGCTGAGGTCTACAACGTAGAGAGCGTGAGCTACGACAGCGAGCCCAAACGCAACGTGGTTATCACCGCCATCAGGTAACGCCTCCACATGCGCGTTACAATCTATGACGATCTCAAAATAGATGCATGTTGTAGCTTTAAAAATACTTTGTAATTACTGTCTGTGCAACAGTATCAGCTGGGTATATTTTGTATGAAGGGATGTGTATTGTGAACAATTCAGACAGTGCTGTGCCTCTGCTATTCTGAGGATATGTTGTAACTGTACTTTTTGCTGTGTGCAGGGGGAAGTCTGCCTGTCCTAACTCAACACTGACGTCCCTGATAGAGAGAGATACAGGGGTCTCAAGGGCTCCCCCACCCATTGCCCATATCAAACAACATAGCAAGTAGGCATGCATCTTTGCACTCACACATTGAAATAATTTATAATGTATTTATAAAGCCCTTCTTTACATCAGCTGATGTCACAAAGTGTTGTACAGAGACCCATCCTAAAACCCCAAACCGCAACCAATGCAGGTGTAGAAACACGGTGGCTAGGAAAAACTAGAAAGGCCAGAACCTAGGAAGAAACCTAGAGGAACCAGGCTATGAGGGCTGGCCAGTCCTCTTCTGGCTGTGCCGGGTGGAGATAACAGAATATGGCCAAGATGTTCAAATGTTCATAAATGACCAGCATGGTCAAATAATAATAATCACGGTGGTTGGCGAGGGTGCAGCAAGCCAGCACCTCAGGAGTAAATGTCAGTTGGCTTTTCATAGCCGATCATTAAGAGTATCTCTACCACTCCTGCTTACTCTAGAGAGATGAAAACAGCAGGTCTGGGACAGGTAGCACGTCCGGTGAACAGGTCAGGGTTCAATAGCTGCATGCAGAACAGTTGAAACTGGAGCAGCAGCATGGCCAGGTGGACTGGGGACAGCAAGGAGTCATCAGGCCAGGTAGTCCTGAGGCATGGTCCTAGGGCTCAGTTCCTCTGAGAGAGAAAGAGAAAATTAGAGAGAGCATACTTAAATTCACACAGGACACTGGATAAGATTGGAGAAATACTCCAGATATAACAGACTGACCCTAGCCCCCGACACACAAACTTCTGCAGGCTGAGACGGGAGGGGTCTGGAGACACTGTGGCCCCATCCGACGATACCCCCGAACAGGGCCAAACAGGCAGGATATAACCCCACCCACTTTGCCAAAGCACAGCCCCCACACCACTAGAGGGATATCTTCAACCACCAACTTACCATTCTAAGACGAGGCCGAATATAGCCCACAAAGATCTCTGCCACGCACAACCCAACGGGGGGGCGCCAACCCAGACAGGAAGATCACATCAGTGACTCAACCCACTCAAGTGATGCACCCCTCCTAGGGACAACATGGAAGAGTGCCAGTGACTCAGCCCCTGTAATAGGGTTAGAGGCAGAGAACCCCAGTGGAGAGAGGGGAACCGGCAAGGCAGAGACGGCAAGGGTGGTTCGTCGCTCCAGTACCTTTTCGTTCACCTTCACACTCCTGGGCCAGACTACACTCAATCATAGAACCTACTGAAGAGATGAGTCTTCAGTAAATACTTAAAGGTCGAGACCGAGTCTGCGTCTCTCACATGGGTAGGCAGACCATTCCATAAAAAATGGAGCTCTGTAGGAGAAAGCCCTGCCTCCAGCTGTTAGCTTAGAAATTCTAGGGACATTAAGGAGGTCTGCGTCTTGTGACCGTAGCGTACGTGTAGGTATGTACGGCAGGACCAAATCGGAAAGATGGGTAGGAGAAAGCCCATCTAATGCTTTGTAGGTTAGCAGTAAAACCTTTGAAATCAGTCCTAGCCTTAACAGGAAGCCAGTTTAGAGAAGCTAGCACTGGAGTAATATGATACATTTTTTGGGTTGTAGTCAAGTTTCTACCAGCCATGTTTAGCACTAACTGAAGTTGATTTAGTGCTTTATCCGGGTCGCCGGAAAGTGGAGCATTGCAGTAGTCTAACCTAGAAGTGACAAAAGCATGGATACATTTTTCTGCATCATTTCTTGACAAAGTTTCTGATTTTTGGAATGTTGGTGATGGAAAAAAGCTGTCCTTGAAACAGTCTTGATATGTTTGTCAAAAGAGAGTTCAGGGCCCAGAGTAACTCCGAGGTCCTTCAGTTTTATTTGAGACGACTGTACAACCAATATTATTTGTCAGATTCAACAGAAGATCTTTGTTTCTTGGGACCTAGAACAAGCATCTCTGTTTTGTCCGAGTTTAAAAGTAGACCATTTGCAGCCATCCACTTCCTTATGTCTGAAACACAGGGTTCCAGGGAGGGCAATTTTGGGCTTTACCATGTTTCATCAATGTACAGCTGTGTGTCATCCGCATAGCAGTGAAAGTTAACATTGTTTGTATATATATATACAGTGCCTTGCGAAAGTATTCGGCCCCCTTGAACTTTGCGACCTTTTGCCACATGTCAGGCTTCAAACATAAAGATATAAAACTGTATTTTTTTGTGAAGAATCAACAACAAGTGGGACACAGTCATGAAGTGGAAAGACATTTATTGGATATTTCAAACTTTTTTAACAAATCAAAAACTGAAAAATTGGGCGTGCAAAATTATTCAGCCCCCTTAAATTAATACTTTGTAGCGCCACCTTTTGCTGCGATTACAGCTGTAAGTCGCTTGGGGTATGTCTCTATCAGTTTTGCACATCGAGAGACTGACATTTTTTCCCATTCCTCCTTGCAAAACTGCTCGAGCTCAGTGAGGTTGGATGGAGAGCATTTGTGAACAGCAGTTTTCAGTTCTTTCCACAGATTCTTGATTGGATTCAGGTCTGGACTTTGACTTGGCCATTCTAACACCTGGATATGTTTATTTTTGAACCATTCCATTGTAGATTTTGCCTTATGTTTTGGATCATTGTCTTGTTGGAAGACAAATCTCCGTCCCAGTCTCAGGTCTTTTGCAGACTCCATCAGGTTTTCTTCCAGAATGGTCCTGTATCTGGCTCCATCCATCTTCCCATCAATTTTAACCATCTTCCCTGTCACTGCTAAAGAAAAGCAGGCCCAAACCATGATGCTGACACCACCATGTTTGACACTGGGGATGGTGTGTTCAGGGTGAGAGCTGTGTTGCTTTTACGCCAAACATAACGTTTTGCATTGTTGCCAAAAAGTTCAATTTTGGTTTCATCTGACCAGAGCACCTTCCTCCACATGTTTGGTGTGTCTCCCAGGTGGCTTGTGGCAAACTTTAAACGACACTTTTTATGGATATCTTTAAGAAATGGCTTTCTTCTTGCCACTCTTCCATAAAGGCCAGATTTGTGCAATATACAACTGATTGTTGTCCTATGGACAGAGTCTCCCACCTCAGCTGTAGATCTCTGCAGTTCATCCAGAGTGATCATGGGCCTCTTGGCTGCATCTCTGATCAGTCTTCTCCTTGTATGAGCTGAAAGTTTAGAGGGACAACCAGGTCTTGGTAGATTTGCAGTGGTCTGATACTCCTTCCATTTCAATATTATCGCTTGCACAGTGCTCCTTGGGATGTTTAAAGCTTGGGAAATCGTTTTGTATCCAAATCCGGCTTTAAACTTCTTCACAACACTATCTCGGACCTGCCTGGTGTGTTCCTTGTTCTTCATGATGCTCTCTGCGCTTTTAACGGACCTCTGAGACTATCACAGTGCAGGTGCATTTATACGGAGACTTGATTACACACAGGTGGATTGTATTTATCATCATTAGTCATTTAGGTCAACATTGGATCATTCAGAGATCCTCACTGAACTTCTGGAGAGAGTTTGCTGCACTGAAAGTAAAGGGGCTGAATAATTTTGCACGCCCAATTTTTCAGTTTTTGATTTGTTAAAAAAGTTTGAAATATCCAATAAATGTCGTTCCACTTCATGATTGTGTCCCACTTGTTGTTGATTCTTCACAAAAAAATACAGTTTTATATCTTTATGTTTGAAGCCTGAAATGTGGCAAAAGGTCGCAAAGTTCAAGGGGGCCGAATACTTTCGCAAGGCACTGTATATATGTGTATATATATATACTGCTCAAAAAAATAAAGGGAACACTTAAACAACACAATGTAACTCCAAGTCAATCACACTTCTGTGAAATCAAACTGTCCACGTAGGAAGCAGGCCAGTACATCAGGAGACGTGGAGGAGGCCGAAGGAGGGCAACAACCCAGCAGCAGGACCGCTACCTCCGCCTTTGTGCAAGGAGGAGCAGTAGAAGCACTGCCAGAGCCCTGCAAAATGACCTCCAGCAGGCCACAAATGTGCATGTGTCTGCTCAAACGGTCAGAAACAGACTCCGTGAGGGTGGTATGAGGGCATGACGTCCACAGGTGGGGGTTGTGCTTACAGCCCAACACCATGCAGGACGTTTGGCATTTGCCAGAGAACACCAAGATTGGCAAATTCGCCACTGGCGAACTGTGCTCTTCACAGATGAAAGCAGGTTCACACTGAGCACGTGACAGATGTGACAGAGTCTGGAGACGCCGTGGAGAACGTTCTGCTGCCTGCAACATCCTCCAGCATGACCGGTTTGGCGGTGGGTCAGTCATGGTGTGGGCTGGCATTTCTTTGGGGGACCGCACAGCCCTCCATGTGCTCGCCAGAGGTAGCCTGACTGCCATTAGGTACCAAGATGAGATCCTCAGACCCCTTGTGAGACCATATGCTGGTGCGGTTGGCCCTGGGTTCCTCTTAATTCAAGACAATGCTAGACCTCATGTGGCTGGAGTGTGTCAGCAGTTCCTGCAAGAGGAAGGCATTGATGCTATGGACTGGCCCGCCCGTTCCCCAGACCTGAATCCAGTTGAGCACATCTGAAACATCATGTCTCGCTCCATCCACCAACGCCACTTTGCACCACAGACTGTCCAGGAGTTGGCGGATGCTTTAGTCCAGGTCTGGGAGGAGATCCCTCAGGAGACCATCCGCCACCTCATCAGGAGCATGCCCAGGCGTTGTAGGGAGGTCATACAGGCACGTGGAGGCCACACACACTACTGAGCCTCATTTTGACTTGTTTTAAGGACATTACATCAAAGTTGGATCAGCCTGTAGTGTGGTTTTCCACTTTAATTTTGAGTGTGACTCCAAATCCAGACCTCCATGGGTTGATAAATTTGATTTCCATTGATCATTTTTGTGTGATTTTGTTGTCAGCACATTCAACCATGTGAAGAAAAAAGTATTTAATAAGAATATTTCATTCATTCAGATCTAGGATGTGTTATTTTACTGTTCCTTTGATTTTTTTTGAGCAGTGTATATAGTGAAAACAATAGTGATCCTAAAACGGAACCTTGAGGAAACACCGATATTTACAGTTGATTTGTCAGAGGACAAACCATCCAGAGACCAACTGATATCTTTCCGACAGATCAGATCTAACCCAGGCCAGAACTTGTCCATGTAGACCAATTTGGGTTTCCAATATCTCCAAAAGAATGTGGTGATTGATGGTATCAAAAGCAGCACTAAGGTATAGGAGCATGAGAACAGATGCAGGGCCTCGGTCTGACGCCATTAAAAGGTCATTTACCACCTTCACAAGTGCAGTCTCAGTGCTATTATGGGGTCTAAAACCAGACTGAAGCGTTTCATATACTTTGTTTGTCTTCAGGAAGCCAGTGAGTTGCTGTGCAACAGCTTTTTTTTTTTTTTTTAGAGGAATGGAAGATTCGATATAGGCCCATTTAGTTAGTTATATTTTCTGGGTCAATGTTTGGCTTTTTCAAGAGAGGCTTTATTACTGCCACTTTTAGTGAGTTTGGTACACATCCAGTGAATAGAGAACTGTTTATTATGTTCAACAAAGGAGGGCCAAGCACAGGAAGCAGCTCTTTCAGTAGTTTAGTTGGAATAGGGTCCAGTATGCAGCTTGAAGGTTTAGAGGCCATGATTATTTTATCAATGTGTCAAGAGTTGTGCAGACTCAGGACAACTGAGCTTTGGAGGAATACACAGATTTAAAGAGGAGTCCGTAATTTGCTTTCTAATGATCATGATCTTTTCCTCAAAGAAGTTCATGAATTTATTACTGCTGAAGTGAAAGCCTTCCTTTCTTGGGGAATGCTGCTTTTTAGTTAGCTTTGCGACTGTATCAAAAATACATTTTGGATTGTTCTTATTTTCCTCTAAGTTGGAAAAAATAAGATGATTGAGCAGCAGTGAGGGCCCTTCGATACTGCACGGTACTGTCTTTCCAAGCTAGTCTGAAGAATTCCAGTTTGGTGTCGCCCCATTTCCGTTCAAATTTTCTGGAAGCTTGCTTCAGAGCTCGGGTATATTCTGTATACCAGGGAGCTAGTTTCTTATGACACATGTTTTTTGTTTTTAGGGTTGTGACTGCATCTAGGGTATTATGCAAGGTTAAATTGAGTTCCTCAGTTAGTTGGTTAACTGATTTTTGTACTCTGACATCCTTGGGTAGGCAGAGGGAGTATGGAAGGGCATCTAGGAATCTTTGGGTTATCTGATAATTTATTGGACAACTTTTGATGATCCTTTGTTGGGGTCTGAGCAGATTATTTGTTGCGATTGCAAACGTAATAAAATGGTGGTCCGATAGTTTAGGATTATAAGGAAAAACATTAAGATCCACAACATTTATTCCACGGGACAAAACTAGGTCCAGAGTATGACTGTGGCAGTGAGTAGGTCCAGAGACATGTTGGACTAAACCCACTGAGTCGATGATGGCTCTGAAAGCCTTTTGGAGTGCGTCTGTGGACTTCAAAAATGTGAATATCATCTGCCATGACAACAAGGTCCGATAAGAACTCAGTGAGGAACGCTGTATATGGCCCAGGAGGCCTGGATTTCATGACTAGAAGCTCAAGACAATGTGTTTTCTTTTTTTGTAAATTGAAATTTGCTTTCATAAATGTTAGCAACACCCCCGGCATTGCAGGATGCGCGTGGGGGGGATCTGGTCACTAGTGTAACCAGGAGGTGAGGCCTCATTTAAACACAGTAAATTCATCAGGCTTAAGCCATGTTTCAGTCAGGCCAATCACATCAAGATTATGATCAGTGATTAGTTAATTGACTATAACTGCCTTGGAAGCGAGGAATCTAACATTAAGTAGCCCTATTTTGAGATGAGGTATCACAAATCTCTTTCAATAATGGCAGGAATGGAGGAGGTCTTTATTCCAGTGAGATTGCTAAGGCGAACACCGCCAAGGTTTAGTTTTTTCCAACCTAGGTTGAGGCACAGACAAGGTCTCAATGGGGATAGCTGAGCTGACTACACTGACTGCTGGTGGCAGACTCCACTAAGCTGGCAGGCTGGGTAAGAGGGTGCAGGCCAGGCAGCAGGCTATCTCATTGTGGAGTTAGAGCCCTGTCTATGTTCGTAGATAAGATGAGCCCTTCAGCTAGGATGGAGTCCGTCACTCCTCAGCAGGCCATGCTTGGTCCTGTTTGGGGGTGATTCCCAGAAAGCGGGCCAATTATCTACAAATTCTATCTTTTGGGAGGGGTAGAAAAGTTTTCAACCAGTGATTGAGTTGTGAGACTCTGCTGTAGAGCTCATCACTTCCCCCTAACTGGGAGGGGGCCAGAGAAGTACTCGATGCCGACACATCTTTCTAGCTGATTTACATGCTGAAGCTATGTTGTGCTTGGTGACCTCTGACTGTTTCATCCTAACATCGTTGGTGCCGACATGGATAAAAATATCCCTATACTCTCTCCTCTCGCCAGTTTTAACTTTAGCCAGCAACATCTTCAGATTAGCCTTAACGCCGGTAGCCCTGCCCCTTGGTAAACAGTGTATGATCGCTGGATGATTTGTTTTTAAGTCTAATACTGCGGGTAATGGAGTCGCCAATGACTAGGATTTTCAATGAACGACTCCTCACTCCACACACTGAAAGACTCCTCACACATACAGGCCTAAATTGGAACTGAGGACATGGGCCCGAATTGGACCTTAGTTTGTAGGCTCTCAATGTCCCAATGACTTGTAGCTATCCAGCTACAGCTAGTTAACTGTGGTTCTTGTTTTTGTCATCAGGACTGATGGCGTGAGCAGCTGGTCCAAGGCAGTCAAAGAAGAGCCGGCAATCGACTACTTCGATGTCCAGGATTAATAAAGGCCCAAAACAAGCAAACTTCATTTGTTGTGCTTGTCTTCAAGAGAAAATATCACTGCAGTACTATTTTAGTTTTGTAACCAAGTAAAAAGTGTTTAACTGCCATATGCAAATAGCATGAGCAAATCTCCAGACTTTGAAAATAATCATGGATTGCATTTGAATAGTTAACAATTTTCACTAGTTCCTAAAGTGCAACTGTTGTATTTGACGAGGGGACACGCAATACCTTATTTCAATAAAGCAATTTTTCAATAGTGTTGATACTTGACTTACCAATATAATGCAGAGAACCTGTATTGACATGGTTACAAATGCTATAAAATAAAACCACAAGATAATAAATACATAATGATATAATAATCAGGTATTTTTTTTTATGAAAGGCTCATTACGTTCTGTAAGGTTCTTTAAAGTTTGTTTGGGTTCTTTTGGCCATGATCAATTAGGTTGCATTTAACTATCAACATTATGATGCGCAGGTGATGACCATATCATACAGACCATATATATTTTCTGAAAAAAAAAATAAACGCAACATGTGAAGTGTTGGTCCCATGTTTCATGTGCTGAAATAAAATATCCCAGAAATGTTCTATAGGCACAAAGTGTATTTCTCTCAAATGTGCACAAATTTGTTTACATCCCTATTCGTGAGCATTTCTCCTTTTCCAAGATAACCCATCCACCTGACCGGCATGGCATATCAAGAAGCTGATTAAACAGTGTGGTCATTACACGGGTGCACCTTGTGCTGGGGACAATAAAAGGCCTCTCTAAAATGGTCTGTTTTGTCACACAACCCAATGCCAAAGATGTCTAAGTTTTGAGAGAATGTCCACCAGAGCTGTTGCCAGATAGTTCAATGTTCATTTCTCAACCATAAGCCACCTCCAACGTCGTCGTTTAAGAGAATTTGGCAGTATGTCCAACCGGCCTATGTCCAACAACCACAGACCAAGGAATCATGCCAGCCTAGGACCTCCACAATCTGACTATTTCACCTGCGGGATTGTCTTGAGACCAGACACCAGGACAGCTGATGAAACTGAGGAGTATTTCTGTCTGTAATAAAGCCCTTTTGTGGGGAAAAACTCCTGATTGGCTGGACCTAGCTCCCCAGGTCCACCCATGGCTGCGCCCTGCCCATTCATGAAAAATACATAGATTAGGGCATAATTTATTTAAATTGACTGATTTCCTTATATGAATTGGAACTCGGTAAAATCGTTGAAGTATAATTTCCCACTGCATCATGACGCGCTACAGACAGCTCGTCATCCTTTGTGCCCTTTTCATTAAACCATTTGCATTAAGAGACTAATATTCCCTAACGGTTTACACATCTTGTGAAATATTTTAGTGGGCAGACAGTGTGTGTGTCAACGGTAGAAGCGGTAATTTGATGACACTCCCTGCTAGTCGCAAATG
Organism: Oncorhynchus clarkii lewisi; assembly: GCF_045791955.1. Lineage (NCBI taxonomy): Eukaryota > Metazoa > Chordata > Actinopteri > Salmoniformes > Salmonidae > Oncorhynchus > Oncorhynchus clarkii. The sequence continues at coordinate 36,461,560 of NC_092157.1, forward strand.
TTTATAATATTTTATCTCTAGCAGAACCCGCGCCTGCGCTTCTTGAAACGAACTAAGCTTCACCAGACCCCGCTCCATCCCCGAGACTGCGTCCCCTCCCCTACTGTGTCTACAGTTGCCGATGTACCAGTCTACCTAATGGGGGAGTGATCGAGTAGCCGTGTGGAAGTTGAGGAGTGAACACCGCACAGATCTTCAGGAACATTATTTCAGTTTGCTTGGGAGTGCACAGACTGGATCTCAGCAATGGAGAGAAAGGTAAGAGTTGTGCCCGCAGCACACTTTTTGTTGTATTGTCTTGACATCTGTTTTCTGTTATACTATGTGCTCACCCTGCATAGTGAGAATAATTTATTTTCCACCATTATAGAACTCCATTCCGCGCTGCCAAGCCCACGGCACCAGAAGGCATATTGCCAACCGGATTAGTGCGCACAGTAGTTTTCGACTGGGTCTAGTTTATTGTGTATCTGAAAATCTTTTCTTATGATGAATTGTTTAATCTTCCCTTTCATTTCCATCTTTAATCCACGAAAAGCCTATGTTTGTATGTTATTGATTGACAATCCTGCCGCATGTAACCAAGTTGAAAATATGGGTGTATGTGTATGCATCATCATTAAACAGCAGGCCAGGCTATACAATAATTGCACCTCACCCCGCCTTAGTCTCGAAAACCCGACTGACTATAGGCAACACAGTGGCTACGTTCAGGTTTTTCAAGACTACTCACCCCTCCCTTGAACCTCCACCCCTCGCCGTTTTCAACCACTGCAGACACGGCCGGCTTGTTAACCTTGACTTGTGTGAGAAGCAGACACTTGATTAGAAATAAGGTGAATGCACACTAGACGGACAGACGAGACAACACTCCCCTTCTCTGTTTGACGCATGTAGAACAACAAACGTGTGAAATGACTCTCATTCACTGCTCTCTTCTGCCTGTGCCCTATGGCTATGAATTAGACTAGATGAAATTGACATGGACTTGAGCCTGTTTGTTGTGTTGTATGACTATAATTCCCACTTTACATCAAGTGTCCTAAAACCTATTTACATGGTAGCTACATTAATAGTTAGTTTGTAGGTTGTGTAATTATTCAACACACAATAAATTATATAATAAAGGCCGAAGCAGCCGTTTTTATACCAATATCAAATCATTTCCGGCTAACAATGAAGTGCCTTGCTGTAATAGTTTTACATTAAAATTGGCAAAAATAGCTTTTTAACTAAACTATTTCTCAAATCAAGAATTTAGCTAGGACAGTCTGAGAGGGGAAGGGAAAAGTGAAAACTGTTATTGGCAGAGAGGTTTAGCACTATCTCTGTTATTGATTTATTAGCCAATTTACTGCATGGTGATGTCACCAGGCATGCTGAAACTCCTGCCCATGCAAACCACAACAGAAGGTCCTGTGTAGATTGTATTTTCAACCAGCACTGATCAGACTTGCCTAGTTAAATAACAGTGTTAGTTTCATCAGCTGTTGTACAATATGATACAAAACACAGGAAAAACAGACTACTCTGGGCCTTTTAACATAAGATTTGTAAACAAACCCCAATTGTGGCTTCACACCCACTCACTATGTAATTATTGTTTTAGATGAGAATATTTAATTATCCTCATTTGCAAATGCTTGAAAGTGTGTATACCACAAACGGGCGACAGTTGTAAGTATTGAGTTTCACTGCACCTGAACTGCCTTTGTGATTTGGGGGAATTGAATGTAAAGTGGGACCACTTTGGGTCAGTAAGCAGCCTTATTGAACCCACTGCTCTGAGAATTATCCCAAGCTTATTATCCAGTTCTTTAGGGGTGTTGGATATATTTCTCAGCTGTAATGGTAGACCAATTTTCTTGGGGGGAGACAATATACTAGAACATATTTTCAACCTATATTTGCAAGTGGGTATCTTTATCCTGTTAGGATTGTGTTGGTTTAGTGATGTAAGGGGGTGGTAGTTCGGTAGGCCACAGTAGACTGGAGTGAATGGAATGGTATCAAACACATGGAAACCACATGTTTGATGTATTTGATACCATTCATTCCATTCCCACCATTACTATGAGCCCGCCCTCCCCAATTAAGGTGCTACCAGCTGCCTCTGATGTGGGCCTTTCCTTTGCCTGTGGCTCAGTGGTGTTTGCAGAGACGGGGACGTGTGGAATGCACTATAGCATTCTGGCCTCAGAAGCCTTCTGCATCGATGCATAGCAGGATCTCATGAAAAGGGCATGGGCACAGAATCAAGCTCCTCTCTATATCTACTGTATTTTGGGGTCTTGATTAGTTGTAATGTTAATACTCACTGCGAGACTAGTGCTAGGAGTAGCTGTGTGAGATGTAGTACAAGATTGGAGTGTGCAAAGCCGTCATTAATGCAACGGCTGGCTACTTTGAAGAAACTCAAGTATAAAATCTATTTAGATTTTTTGACTTTTTTTTGGTTCCTACATGATTCCATATGTGTTATTTCCTAGTTGTGAGGTCTTCACTATTACTCTACAATGTAAAAAATAGTCAAAATAAAGACAAATCTTTGTATCCAAACTTTTGACTGGTACTGTATATGGCACTTTCACTTGGTCATTTAGCAAAACACTGTCAACTAGATCTGTGGCTCTGAATGTAGTGGTGGCATTTGTATTGATCATGTGTCCTATTTTGCTGCAAAGCATGTAAGTTAGAGGGCTATTTTTTTAAAAGCTTTATAATTCACTATCCTAACATTATGTGTTATTAGAAACAACTTGTGGTTGTGATGAAGTTTTCAATCCAATGCATTTTGGTGAGATGTATGCTCGGCATTCCATTCTTCCCTTGTGCTTAGATTCCATCAAGACAAAAAACAACATTGGATTTCCATGCTTTAACCCGGTTGGAATGTGTGGCTTCTGTACTGTCCCTAGTGCAGAGTCAGCATTTCACCTTGCAATGTGTGAACTTACTGTGGAGCTGCTGAAAGGATTTCATTGGAAAATGAGTTGCAGCGGCTAATGTGGCCTAAGAGTGGGAGGGCAAAAACCTCACACCAAGGCAGCAGCATAAAGCACAAACTTTTGAAAGATGATTTAAGTTTGGTTTACGTGTTGTTGTCTATGTACAGAAGAGGCGTGGACGTTGTGGCGTGCGACGCCACTGTATAGGCATGACATGGCTCTCGAGTCAGCAGCAGTCATTGGTACAGATCAGTTTGCGGGCAGATCTTTTTTTTCATCCACCTAATGTTTAAGCCAAGGGCAGTGAGTAGGGTAAACTGATCCTATATCTGTAGCTGGGAGCAGCCTCTACCTCGAGCCCTGAGAGAGGGCGTCCGATGATCCACCCTGCTGCACCCTGTTGAAAGTCTGCGGAGAGCGATGAAGTCCCATTTGTATGCATGGGACTGTCACACCTCAAGAGGCCTGATGGAGTAGCGGCTCTTTTTGTCACTGTACTCGATGCTTGAACATTAATAGAATCGCTCCGCTCTACATCTCCCTCTCGCTCCGTCCCTCTTTCCCTCCCTCCCTCCTTCCCTCCCTCCCTCCCTCTCTCCCTTTGCTCTGTTGAATCTAGAATAGCGGTAGACAGATGACCCATCATTCCAACAAGAGAGCGAGCTGGAGGATGAAAGTTTTGGTGGAGGGCCCGTAGTTTTATTTTAGCTCATGATTAATGGTTTGGCTTCACAGCAGAACTTGCCACATGCCTCTTGTGTCTGAGCCGTTGAATTGAGATTCTACTTTGTCTCTGTACTGGCGCTTAGCTTGTTTGATAGCCTTGCGGAGGGAATAGCTGCACTTCAGAACATGGCTTTATGCTGTACTTGACTGTAAGTACAGTATTGGTAATATCTAAGCCCACTTTCTGGCATCTGGTTCAAGGCATTTCAGATTCTGAATGACCTTGAATAGCATGGGTCTAGGTGCCTTTGCGAGTCTTTGAAGCTTTGCCATAGGCCCTCAGTTAAAACTTGGACACATTTGGACCCCTCTCCCCAAATATTAGGTCAGCCTATTGAATGGTCCATGGCTTTTGTGTTCAGGATTACTTGCAGGGAGAACTGGACAATGAGCACTTCCTTATTTGGCTGGCAAGGAAAGCCCTGGACATATGAAAGTAGGGCCAAGCTTTTGTTACCTAGGAAACGAGCTACAGTATTGGCTTGGTAGACTTGGACTTGATAAGAAATGCTAAACTCACTGAAAGTTTGAATGTACAGAAAAAAGAACATTCTAGAATAGTGTGCAAGTCAACGTAATACAATACAGTAGGGAGACTAGCTTGTTGGGTCTTTCCACCAATTAGGTGCCTTTTTGAGAAGTGTAACCTAATTTTAGCATTCTGTCATAAAGAGCAGAATCTCAAGAGGTTAAATACAAAAATGACTATAGTAAGTGCCTATTAAGTGAAAAAGGTTAACCGTAACAGGGTTTGATCAGGTCAATCAGCCATAACTCCCCTTGGGACAGGGTGAATGGAAGCTTGTTGTTTGCAACAGGGAGTGGCAAAAAAATGCAATTGTTAAAGCATTTCTTTCCTGTCTATATGTTTTCCACCACAAAACACCAGCAAATGACCCAAAAGAGTAAAACCAGCTTAACTGCATTTACTCTAGGATTTAACTATTAGATGTTCCAATGTTTCTTTTAACAAAGATATTTTTAACAAAAGTCTTACCGCATGGGATTAAGTGGGTTAAAATCTTCCTAGAAGTGACAAAGGGTTGACGGAGGGACATGTCAAACTACTGAATTCTGGCACTTTAGCAAGCCTTTATTGATATAAAAAATCAGATGTATTGAATTATCCATGTGGTCAATATTAAAGGCCAATAAATTTAATATAACTTGCTTTTCAAATCCAATATTGGTACACAATTTTTACGCAAAAGGCACTTTTTTTCATGGAAGGACCCGACTCCCATACTGTATGTATGTGGCATTTCTTTTCATTTTAGTCATTTTAGCAGACGCTCTTATCCAGAGCAATTTACAGGAGCAATTAAGGTGAAGTGCCTTGCTCAAGGGCACATTGACAGATCTTTTCACCTGGTTGGCTCGGGGATTCAAACATTTTGGTTACTGGCCCAACGCTCTAAAGAGCAGGGCTACCGCACACAGAGCTATCGTAGACAACCCTGATACTTCGGCCCGAAGACATGAATAAGTACAAGAAGGCCCGCTATGACCTCCGCAGAGTCATCGAACGAGCAAAAGGACAATATAGGAATAAGGTGGAATCATATTACACAGGCTCCAACACCTGTCACATGTGGCAGAGGCTACAGTCCATTACGGATTACAGAGGAAGACCCAACCGTGATCTGCCCAACAATGCCTCTCTACCAGACGAACTCAATGCATTTTATGCACACTTTGACAACAACAACAACATTGAGCCGAGTGTGTGGGCCGTCACCGACCCAGAGGACTGGGTGATCTTGCTTTCCGAGGCCGACGTGAGAACGGTCTTTAATCAGGTCAACACCCGCAAGGCCGCGGGCCCCGATGGTATTCCAGGGTGCGTTCTCAGAGCATGCACAGAACAGCTGGCAGGCATGTGTGCGGTAATTTTCAACATCTCCTTGTCCCAGTCTGTAATCCCCACACGTTTTAAGATGACCACAATCATCCCTGTTCTTAAGAACTATAAGGCTTCCTGACACTATGATTACCGCCCTGTAGCACTCACTTCTGTAATCATGAAGTGCTTTGAGAGGCTGGTTATGGCAGCGTCTCAAACAGAATGCTGTTCATTGACCACAGCTCAGCGTTCAACACCATTCTCCATTCTCTGGGTCTGAACACCTCAGCAACTGGATTCTGGACTTCCTGACGGGCCGAAACCAGGTGTTGGGGTTAGGCAACATCACCTCCACCACGCTGACCCTTAACACAGGGGCCCCACAGGGTCTGTGCTTAGTCCCCTCCTGTACTCCCTGTTCACCCACGACTGCATGGCCACGCACGACTCCAACACTATTATCAAGTTCGCTGATAACACGACCGTGGTAGGTCTGATCACCGGCGACGATGAGTCAGCCTGTAGGGAGGAGGTCAATGACCTGGCAGTGTAGTGTCGGAAGAACAACCTCAACGCCCTCAAGACCAAGGAGCTGATCGTGGACTACAGGAAACGGGCCATAGACTATTTTCTCTGCTGCCACACGGCAATAGGTACCGGTTCATCAAGTCTGACACCAACAGCCTCTTGAACAGCTTCTATCCCCAAGCAATGCAACTGATAAATAGGTAACAAAATAGCTACATGGACCGAGTTTACCTTGTCTCTTGTCTCTCACAAGCAGTGGTGGAAAAAGTACTAAATTCTCATACTTGAGTAAAGTAAAGATACCTTAATAGAAAATATCACAAGTAAAAGTTAGTCACACAGTAAAATACTACTTGAGTAAAAGTAAAGATACCTTAATAGAAAATGACTAAAAGTAGGTAAGAAGTACTTCTCTAAAAGTAAGTCTGAAAGTATTTGGTTTTAAATATACTTAAGTATCAAATGTAATTGCTAAATATACTTAAGTATCAAAAGTAGAAGTAAAAGTACAAATATTTTAAAATTCCTTATTAAGCAAACCAGACGGCACCATTTTCTTGTTTTTGAAATTTACGGATAGCCAGGGTCACCCTCCAACACTCAGACAGACATAATTTAAAAACAAAGCATTTGTGTTGTGTGAGACCGCCAGATCAGAGGCAGTAGAGATGACCAGAGGTGTTCTCTTGATAAGTGTGCGAATTTGACAATTTATTTTGTCAGGGAAAATGTATGGAGTAAAAAAGTACAGAATTTTCTTTAGGAATGTAGTGAAGTAAAAGTTGTAAAAAATATGATTAATGAAGTAAAGTACAGATAACCTCTTAAGGTTCAGCCCCTTTAAAAAAAAAAAAATGGGCAGCTAAAATGACATACCCAAATTTAACTGCCCGTGGCTCAGGCATTGAAGCAAGGATATGCATATTCTTGATACCATTTGAAAGGAAAAACCTAGACGTTTGTGGAAATGTGAAATGAATGTAGGAGAATATAACACATTAGATCTGGTAAAAGAAAATACAAAGAAAAAACCAACCGTTTAATTTTTTTATTTTTTGAATCAAAAAATTGAAATGCAAGAGAAAATTCCCAACACATTCAGCTAGGAAGCTGGAGGTCATTTAGATGGTGTCCACAAGAGGGCAACAGTGTATGTGCAAAGTTTCAGACTGATAAGTCAAGAATGAGCAAGCTACATGTATGAAGTCACCCAGGTGTCCTTCATGATTTGCCCAAATGTACCCAAGTGGCCAAATTGATAAATGTTCAAGAACATAACATATAGAAAACATACAAAAATGCTATGCTAAAAAAAAAAAAAAAGGGTTACACAACCCCAGGAATGTCATACATTATGGATCGTTAGCCTCCCTACATAAAATGTACTAACAGGAAACGCGACAAGAATGCTGATCCAATGTCTCCACAGAAGTGAAATATTTAAGATAAGGGCCAAGTTAGGAGCCAACACTGATCTAATGTCATAAGTGAACACACCACAAACCACACACAAAGTAAAAATATATATATAAAAAAAGTGTACACACTATTTACAATTACAGTATTTAGAACACAAGATTGTGCTGCTGGTCCCTAGTCCCAAGTCTTTTTCTGCTGTAAAGCACTTACCGTCCTCTACTTGTAGGCTGGCTGGGTATTCACCCCTCTAGATGGCCGGGTGGGGGGTTGTTGTGGAGCCAGAGAGAGCAACAATCAGACTGTGGGGGATGGAGGACTTGAATGTGGTCTCTTTGAAGTCAGTCTTTACCACTATTGAAGTTTTTTTCTATCAGTAAGAACTTAAGTTTATTACTTTGTTTTATTGAACCTTTATTTTAGCAATACATCAAATAAACAACACATCTATAAACCTATATTATATAGAGTGGAGAACACTGTGGTGAAGTGTGTGTACCAATTATTTAAATAAAAAAAATGTAATTAACCTTTTTAACGAGGCAAGTCAGTTAAGAACAAATTCTTATTTACAATGACGGCCTAGGAACAGTGGGTTAACTGCCTTGTTGACGATACGATAGAAAATAGTAGCAACCGGTATTTTCGAAAGCAGTCTCGTTCATATTTCACAACCTCCGCTGGCTTTTGGAGTTGGCCATACACGATAGAGCAAAAATAATAGGCCTAGACTTGATTTATTGCATGTTTCTGATCAGTGATAGATGAGCAAGCAAATAAATGAGCTACACCACCTCCACGTACTTATTTGCCCAGCCAGAGACCAATTAACCTTTACAGAAGCGATTCAGTGAAACAAAATCACATGAACTGATTATCAGACAAGTCACAGGCTTTTGGTAGGGAGTAGGCTACTAAGCGAGAGAAGAGCAAAACAATTCACTTGTTAAGCTACGTAACATGCAACATTTTGTAATCAGTGCTAATAGAGCCAACTTTTACTAAAGAAGGGGATGAGCAGCATACCCCTCAACTTAACATATAACGATTGGATAACTTTGGGAGTTTCAGTAAGCACAATACCTGTCAGAGTGTAAAGCGTGCCAATGCCTCTTCAGCATTACGGCTATGCAGACTGCCGGTTTTGTGAATAGGCTATAATTTTTCATAATGACATGGACAAGTTTGTTGGACAACAACAATAGAATGTTCATTAATGTTCATGATTTAATGGGTGCCAAAGCCGGTAAGATGAAAGGGTAAGTTTCTACCGAGGGGTTGGCAGGACTTTTAAACGCATTCCTGCAATGATGACTGGGTTGGCAGGACTTTTAAACACATTACTGCAATGATGACTGGGTTGGCAGGACTTTTAAACACATTACTGCAATGATGACTGGGTTGGCAGGACTTTTAAACACATTACTGCAATGATGACTGGGTTGGCAGGACTTTTAAACGCATTCCTGCAATGATGACTGGGTTGG